>NC_089796.1:40779163-40792900 GCF_040412425.1 Macrobrachium rosenbergii | reverse complement strand
AACTTACCATGGAGGTTGCAATTGTGACAACAGGTGTCGATTCGGGTAAAAACACAAGAAAGAAATAAATAAGTCAGCTGGGCTCGATTTCAACAGGGAAAGTTGTAGATAAACACTGAAATACTTGCTACTTATATGTACGTTTAACAAAATCAGAAGAATGGGGAATTTTGAAAAACCAGACAGGTAAAACAGATTCCTATCGAGCAACTAGATTTCCAAGTTACACAGCAACAGAAAATGGGGAAAATCCACTTCACAGAACACCGTTGGGTTAGGGACAGTGCACCACCGGCACAAGGAAATGAACAGTTGATTCCATAGCTAGCAACCTGTCTGCAATCGAGAACGCATTCAGTTACTTAGAAAAATTATTTGCCTAATTAAAGGAATCGAGGAGGTTGGCATGAAAGTGCCAAAGAACTCGGTTTTAGGCACTGCATACACTTATGTGTACTAGAACATTTACTGAAATAAACAAACCAGGTCTTGTGAAAAATCGCACTTCAGAAATAAATAAATTCAGTAGAAGAATAATAGTTTCATGACTGATTCAAAGCCCGCTTCAGTACTTTACCTTTTCGTCAGAGACGGGGACCTCATCTTCAGCACCAGCATGAAGGGCAAGAATTATGGGGTTGCACTTGAAAGAGACTTAGGCCTCAAGCACCACGGGGAAGAATTAGGGCTCTAATGGAGCTTGCGAAGAGGCAAGTGTCTGGATTCTGCAGCTGGGCGTTTCTCTCTCTACCCGAGTTCTGAGAGGACGTGGGTCATTGTCCGTCCTTTATGCCCTTGTAAGGATTACGTCTTTCCTCATTCCAGATGGCGGTATCATCTCGGTTGGCAGTTCGTTTTCTATACCTTCGGACCATGGGAGCCATGTAGAACCATGTGGGAATGGAGTCGGATCAAAAAGATTTAAGGGTGAGGAATGAGAGATCATCCTGGAGGGGCTGATGTTTTCCACAACCTGTCTTTAAGCTAGTCAGTTGTGTTATTAACGCAAATCAAAGTTCTATGGTGCATTATTGCACTCTTAGAGGGCAAAGTGACTTCGAAAAGGTCTCCCTCGTGACATATGTGACACCTCCCCATTCAAGTTGACATTCCACACCTTAAATCGGGTGGGAATGTCTACAAATAAATCATCTCGACTGAATAAGCTAGTATCTCTCCTTACTTCCCCCTTTTAATCTTACTAAATTATTAAAATTATTAATTCCGTGAGTCAGTCAATTGCAAATTATTCTTTATAAATGTATGTTATCGTAGAACATTGGGCTGCTGTAAATTTAATTATTAAATTCATCTTGTTACTCTTAAGGCAGCATTATATCAGACTCAAAATAAAAGTATTTGACACTTTAACATATCATGAATTAGAATGACAACATAAAATAGGGTTAGAATATCGCTTGTAAAGCGGGTTCTAAAGTTAGTCATACACTTAACGATAAAATGAGCTCTGCGAATCCCAAGTCATGCAGTTAGTTTGCCTTGATGAGGCATTACAACGAAGTATGCATGGACTTATGTTAGGTGATGCCACGACAAGTGTATACGGCGGCACTAACATTGCGGGTGCCTCATGGCACTTATCTACATGCGTGATGTACAATTATTTGTGTAATTACCAAGGTTTTGTGAGTCAGGGACTCGGAGTTTTTATTAAAAGGAAAGGATAGGGTCTAGGAAAATAAATGACAGATGCAAGAGTAGGTAATGGCTATTAAAGAAAAATTATGATCTATGTGCCAGGATTATATTCCTTAGCCTATGAAAAATGGCTAGGTTTGTTCATAGCCCGAAGGACATCAAATTACACCAGTAGGGGCCGGTGGTCATGGTAAAGGTAGTCAGAGGGCACGACTCCTCTGACTGGAGCATCTTACAACATCTACTGTAATGGCTATGTGCCAGGTTGGCACTCATTTAGTAAGGGCCTAATGGCTCTGTTATATGCAGTTTAAAATCTACCATGCTTTTGTAGACATGAAAGGGAAGTCAAAGGACTTATATTACTGGAAGATCTGGCAATTTGAACTCTGCATTGGCAGAGCAGGGAGCAAAGTAAAAGTGAGGAGCCATTATAAGGTTTTACAAAGGAACTCATGAATGGGCAAGGTTGCCAAGAAAATATTGAATTAAGAGATTTGAAAAAAAATATCAAAGTGGTAAAAGGAAATATTACAAGGAGAAATTAAATCACAAAGTTATAAGAAAATAAATAGGGGAAGAAACATGGCATCCTCCTCTGGATAGAAATGCCAAAGTTCTTCGTAAGATAAAAGTGAGGCACTGTGCCGGATTGGCACTAGTGCAAGGAGAGCCCATTGACTGTTAAGCTACCTGGAGTTTCTATGTCATTGACCTTTATCCTTGGCCCTCTCTGAGGTCGGTGTGTTGATGTTGTAGGGGGACTTGGGGGAACGAGGACGGGGTAAGATATGTGAGGGGTATTTTTTGCAAGCTCTACCACTAGTCATCGCAGTTCCTTGAGTTCATCAGTCAGTTGAGATATGGCAGAATCCTTACTCATATTCGTGTCTGCGGAGGACTGGGAAAGAGAGGAAGAGGTCGTTGTGGGTGTGAGAAGCTTGTAGGTCACAATGGCCAGCTCAGGCAAGGGTTGCGAGGCTGCACCGTTGGGTGAGCTTCTGCTGTGGTCAGAGGAATCCTGAGGGGACTTGAGTGTACTGTGGGTTGGCTCTTGTACCGGCATTGGTAGTGGTGCCAAGCCGGGGGAAGAGAGGTGACCTGGACTGGGGTCTCTCGTAGGAAGATCTATGGTGTGCTCTGGCACTGGCACTAAGGCAGGTCCAGGAACAGGAATTAATTCGGGAATTTCTTTGACATCCACGATGGGAGGAATGTGGCACTGGTAGAGATTTGAAGTCAAGTTGGGGATTTCCAGGTGCACCTTGGCACTGGCACTGAGGCAGGTCCTGGTACTAGAGGCTGAATTCGTTAAAGGTCGCTGCTCGGAGACAGATGGAGCTTGCCGCTGCTCAGGGCACTCAAGTGGCACTGGCAGCGGTTTCAAGGTAGGTCCTTGAGGACTCTTAGTACTTGATTGAGTTTTGGAGGAGTTAGGACCCTTGGATTTTCGTAAATTAAGAGGGGACCAGAAATCCTGTCCCAGGAGGAGGTCATACCCTCCAGATAGGTAAGTGATTACTGCAAGAGTGCAGATTTTAGATCTGTGAGGTCTTGTGACCTTCAGTTTGATAGCGGGGAGAATCATCTTCATACGATTCATACCCTCGATGGTGACAAGTGTCATCGAATGCTGTGACCTGGCATGCTGGCTAGCTACCTCGAGGAGGTGCCATGGATGTGGGACCCTTGGCTGGAGGGCCTGAGGTTTTAGAATTTGTAACTGCTAGGGCAGTGACAGGTGTATTTGTTTTATTAGGCATTTTTGCCCATAGGCTGAGCGCCCATAAACCTTACAGGCGATGCTATTTTTGCTGTATTCTTTGCTTGGCACTGTCCCAGTGGAGGGAGCAGGCCTGTTGTTGTTCATCCCAGAGCCAGATGTGGCTTGTTTGGGTGTGGTCCCATCTGGGCACTCAGAGGGAGTTTTTGGCATATTCCCAGCCTTCAAGCAGCACTGTTCAGTGGAATGCCCCTATCTTTTACAGTGACCACACACACGCACGGGCTTTGTTTGAAGGTGCCCATTCTTGGGCATAATCTGACTGAAGGTGTGAGCAGGGGTTGGGGACAGATCTTACGACCTAGAGAGCTGCTGTGAGGATGTTATGTGTCCCAGCCGTCTGCCAAGTGACACCACTCAGCGAGCGTTTTGGGGGCTTGCATACAAAGATAGGTGGTGAGGGCAGGCGGGGCATAGTAGAGGAAATCCTCAATTTGGAAACACTCAAGGACGTCCTCTAAGGTGGTGGCACTTAGGGATTCTGGCCACCTCTTAAGAGCCCTGGTCTTGTGGTACGCCCACTCAGACCAGGTTTGGCCCGCTTCTTTTGGCTGACCTTGCCAACTGTCTCCAGCACTCGGGGGGTAATCTCACAGGCCTTCGTGATGGCCTGACGAACCCCTGCGAGATTTCCCTGCTTGTCTGGGGCAAGGGAACAGAAAACAGTGGCACCCTTCCTGCCTAGATGGTTTCCCGGGATCAGTGCCACTTCAGCAGGAGAGGGCGTGCAGGTCGAGAGGACCTTCTCAGTGTGGTTGAGCCAGGCCTTGGGTTCATCTTTGTTCCATGGCCAGATCAGGGTATTAACGCTGCAGGTAAGTGACCTGGGGAGAGGTTGTAGAGAGTTTTGCAGCACTGAGTTGGGCGATCCGTAGCTCATGGGCCCTTTGCTTGTTTTTCTCTGCTTCTCCCTCCTTCCTTTCTCATTCTTCCCTTGCTTCGTTCTCCGCTCATTCTCATTCTTCCCTGGCTTCCTTCTTTTTTCTTTCTCGTTCTTCCCTGGCTTCCTCCTCTTTTCTCTCTCGTTCTTCCCTGGTTTCCTGTGTCTTTTCTTTCTTGTTCTTCCTTTTCCTCTCTCTCCTTTTTGTGGCATTGGCCCTCTCTTGGACCCGGTCCTGCAGGTCTTTCCCAGCCAGTTCCATCCCCTTTCCAGTGCTCGAGGAATGTTTGAAATCCCAGGCCTGCATGGTGCTGAAATCCTGGGGCTCCGGTTAGAAAAAGGGCTTGGCTTGGATGTGGCTCTTGGCTTCAAGTGTTGTTCTGTAGAATGTAGGGTTTGTTCATGATAAACAACTTATGTTTTGTTCCGTAGAACTTAGGCTTTGTTTGTGGTGACGATTCGGGGTTTGTTTTGTAGAACTCAAAGGGGTTGTTATTGATGAACAATGTAGGTTTTGTTCCGTAGAACTTAGGCTTTGTTCGTGATGAACAATTTTGGGGTGTGTTCCAGAGAACTCAAGGTTTTTGTTTGTGATGAACGATTTTATTTTGTTCCGGAGAACTCATGGTTTTGTTTGTGATGAACGATTTTATTTTGTTCTGGAGAACCTGAGGCTTTGTTCTTGAGGAACGATTCAGTTTGTCCGGAGAACTCAAGGCTTTGTTTGTAATCAATGATTCAGTTTGTTCCACAGAACTCAAGGTTTTGTTCGTGATGAATGATTTTAAGGGTGTTATGGAGAACTCTAGGTTTTGTTCATGGTGAAGGATTTTAGGGTGGGTTCTGGAGAACTCAAGGTTTTGTTCATGAATGATTTTATTTTGTTCTGTAGAACTCAAAGGGTTTGTTTGTGATGAATGACTCAATTTTGTTCTGTAGAACTCGGGTTTTTTTTAGTGATGGACGATTCAATTTTGTTATGTAGAACAAGGGTTTTGTTCGTGATGAACAATTCAGTTTTGTTCTGTAGAACTCAAGGGTTTTGTTTGTGATGAACGATTCAATTTTGTTCTGTAGAACTCAAGGTTTTGTTCATGATGAATGATTCAATTTTGTTCCGTAGAACTCAAGGGTTTTGTTCATGATGAACGATTCAATTTTGTTCCATAGAACCCAAGGGTTCTGTTTGTGATGAATGATGCAGTTTTGTTCAGGGTGAACGATTCGGGGTGTTCTATAGAACTTAGGGGTTGTTCCTAATGAAGGATTCAGAGTTGTTCCACAGAACTCAGGATTTGTTGGGTAACGCACAATGTAGTAAAAAAAAAATGAATAACGTAAGCCTTAGGAGCGGGTTCGGTTTAGTGAGAAACGCTTGGAAAATGGTGCTGAGAAATGGAAGGCTTATGTAGATTGCCCTTTAGATAAACAGGAGCATGTAGCTTCCAAGGATACACAATTTACATGCATGAATGAGACAATTTAGCTGGCTTCTCAGTAACATATAAATGCATAAAATGTGATAAGGAATAGTGTGTTTTTGAGATGCAAGATTAAATGCGGTAGAATATGACAAGTACGAAATCTTAAATCTACCATGCACGAGGCATAGTTATATTTGCCTAGATCACACGCTCAAAAGAAATTACTTTTACTCTGTATGGAGCTGACTAGCATGTGATCATGAGGGTCGTGTACTACTTTACTCATAGTCGCGTGAGTGTTTTGACAGGTGGGGGGCACACGTGGGTTTGTTATTATGGTGACCGAGAAACGTGTTTTGTCACCCGACCTACAGAGGTGTGGGACAGAGACGAACAATTTTGGGAATTTGCTCTCCTGCTGCCTTCTGCTTTGTGTTTTTATGAATGAAAAATTTGCTTGGTCTCACGGACTTATGACTCTTAGTAATGGGACATGAATTTTACCTGTGCGCTTTACTTGTGCTTACAGTAGCAATGATTACAGAAAACGATTCTTTTATGTGGAGTCCTGGGCTCACATGGCCCTGAGTGAAATAAGGCACGTGAATGCTAAAAATTGTCAAAGGATGATTTTGGAAATCGTGGAAACATTACTTTATTCCTAGTGCGCTCGCTAATGCTATTGAGAGAGAGAGAGAGAGAGAGAGAGAGAGAGGGGGGGCGGCAGAGATGAAATTTGCTGGCTTGGTGTGAATACACGGCCCAGGTTACTGTGTTGCCTAGCTAAAAATGGTGGACTGTAAGTTGTCTGGAGCATGTGGGAGAGGAAATAATGCCCTACTTCCTTAGGTATCACTTGATTTATCACTTCACTGCCTAACTATCCTAACATTGAAAACATGCAGGCTAACATGCAATAGCAACAAAAGCTTCTGTTTCGGATGACTAACACACACACTTCTCTACGAGCTATTCATGCATGTGGTCTAACTAATCCCTAACAGCTTTTACAGTCACGATTATGGTCACTCTAACATATAAGACAAAATAACCTTGTACTTACGCTGTGGAAACCTGTTCACTTGTGCTTATAATGATGGGTTCACTCTGAAAGGTTCATTTCTTTGTCTTGTATCAAGCTTTAGCAAAACTAGTAGCTAATAGCTGCAAGTGTCATAGGCTTGCAATGATCCTGCACCTTGCAGGCTACAAGAATCCTGGCAAGGTTGCCAATATTAAGGTTTTTACCTGGGAAGGGTGTGGAACTTACCATGGAGGTTGCAATTCTGACTACAGGTGTTGACTGAGGTAAAAATACATGAAAGAAATCTAAGCTGAAGGCTTTACTTCAACAGTGAAAGTTGCAGACAAGCACTTAGGGTCACTTAAAATCACTTACATTTACATTTAACAAACTAAATCAGAAGAATGGGGAATTTTGAAAAACCCAGATAGGCAAAACAGATTCTTGTTGGATAACTAGATTTACAAGAAGTTACACAATAACAGAAGTGGGGGAAAAATCCACTTTGTAGAACACTGTTGGGTGAGGTGCAGCGGCTATGACCACAGAACAAGCACGGTGAACAGTTGATTCCATTGCTAGCAACTCCATCTGCAATCAAGAACACATTCAGTTACTTAGAAAAAATAAGTAGCGTAATTAAAGGAATTGAGGGGGTTACACAGAAGGCACCAAAGCAACTCGATTCCAGGCACTGGTATACATGTGAAATTCTGAACATTTACTCACTGTACTAAACAAATCAGGTCTTGTGAAAAATCACGCTTCAGAAAAGAAAATAAATTCATTAAAAGAATAATAGATTCGTGACTGATTCAAAACCTCACTTCTGGTACTTTACCTTTTTGTTGGAGACATGGGACCTCATCTTCAGTACCAGCATGGAGGGCAAGAATTTGGGGTTGCACTTGAAGGTGCATTATTGCACTCTTAGATGGCAAGGTAACTTAGAAGAGGTCTTCCTTGTGGCAATATATATAATGTGTGTGTGTGTTTATGTGTGTGATGAAATTAGCTATGCTGTTAGTCATGCAATCCACTAAATTAAGCATGTTTAGTATAATGGTGAATATCCATCAAGAATTTGTAGATGTCATCGTGAACAGACCTTTCAATAGCATGTCGCAAAGTGGGCTGCTGGCAACCTTAACCAAAAAGGGTTACTAGAACCAAAAGGCCAGCACTAAAACCTCCCTCTCGAAGGGGAAAAATACGATGAAAACCTGCAGAGCTGTAACTAAGCACAAAGATATATGGTATAAGGAAACTCCTCGTTGGCTCGCTCTCTCTCTCTCTCTCTCTCTCTCTCTCTCTCTCTCTCTCTCTCTCTCCTCTCTCTCCCCGCCCCCTCCAGAGTAATGAAGGTCATGTGTCTGAGTTCTCTCAGTCCTCTTCCTCCACCTCCGCGCTTCGTTGCTCGGAAGTCAACAACTTAGGGATTTGAGTTTGCCTATGGAAGTTGTTTCGAAGTTTCTGTTCACGGTCACGATCAAGTTTTGCAGATCGTTCCCTCTATCTCGCACACATCCCATTGTGAAGTTGACAGTGCCAGGCTCAATTCTGGGTGATGGACGAATGGTCTGGGTTAGTTCCCTTTAGCCCAGTTCTCGTGTGGGTAAACCCCTCAACCTTATTAAGATTGTAACCATTTACCAGATACGTTTAATCATATACTTTTACTCTCGCTGTATATAAAGAATCGTGATAAGCCCATGACCAGAAACACATTCGAATAGCTGACTTGTCAGTACTGCTTCTGCAGACTCATGTTCTCCTTTTAGTCGCTTGAACACCAATTAGAAGCTGAAAAGAGAGAGCACCGGTGTAGACATTGACAAGGAAGGAATACTTTCTTAGCTGAAAACAAAAGCTTTTATTCCTGCAAATGGTGAATACTGTTGTTCTCTTACAAAGCAAGCTTGTCTTTCAATGTTCATTCTGTACTATTATTTTAGTTATTTTTGACATAATTTATACACACACACAGATATATATATATATATATATATATATATATATATATATATATATATATATATATATATATATATATATATATATATATATTTCTTCGATGATTTGCAGTAGTTGGGTTCAGGAAAAAATATTTAGCAGTTTTGTGAGTTGTATTAGTTAGTTTTGTATTTTACTGTTGAAGATTTATTTCCCTCCTATACATTCTCTTTATTAACTAGCTTATAGAGAAGTGTAGCTCTCATGCTTTGTCATAGTCTTAAAGGTATCTCGTGTAAGGGGTTAAAGTTTTCTTGGGCCAACTTATACCCAGTAAGGATTAGATTAAATTCCGGTTCCCTAAAGGAGGCCAAGTTCAAGGTCAGTCAGGGTGTCGGAGCCGTGAGTTCTGTGTTTATTTTCATGTTCTGGTTTCATAGGGCAGCAGCCAGTAACTGTTCATGGGGTTATAACTTTTAATTTTTTTTATTAATCAAACAGTAATATACATTTTTATGAAATAGGCCAAAGTGTAGAAAGGACTAACTTAGGAAGCATTCATGGAATAAAATCTTGATAACGCAAAAAATGGAAAATTGTTACTATGAAGAAATGAGTGAAAAAGATGTTGGATAGACGAAATTACATTTCGCCGATTTGAATGTGAATAATAATGTAATAGATATAAGTCAAAAAGTAACGCCCAAGAGGTGCACAGAATGTAATTCATTCTAAGACTGTAGAAACTCATATTGCAAGAGGTATGACACTTCACAAAGCTTAAGTATATTTGTAATAATTGGTAAGCATAATCCAACATCCACAAGCAGCGGCACAAACCTCCCATAGAGGATGCCGAGTGCCTACAGTTACAGTTCCACAAATAAAAGAAACACTGTCGTGATAATCAGAATATGAATAATTATGTACACAGTATTCATGAAGACTCGTCCTCAGCTATTTTCGCTTATGCCCATCCTATTTCCTTATGGGAATTCATGAATTTTCCCCGGCCTCGGCTTTGTTCCATACCTCAAGATGTTGGATATGAGAAGGGTTTTAGGAAACTACATTGTCCATTAGATATAATTAGATATAATTGTATTATCAGTCATTTAATTCCTTCAGCGTATTCCCTCACTTCCTTTAAGTTAAAAAAGAAACCCGGTTAATAACGAATAAACGTCGGAATGAAGTTTTGCGGTCCGTTGAAGATTCAGTAGAGTTGAATGACTTCACTTCCAGTTGTGCGCAGTGTTCGTCATCAGGACGAGAAAGTGATTCTGTGAAAGGAGTACTGCTCAAAGGATAAGGGGTGGGAGTAGCTGATTCGTTGCAGTTCTTTGTCTAAAAAGTCTAAATTGCGAGAGCTTTAATGATAGAGTAACGTAACTAGTTGTAGTCCAATCAAAGTAAACTTCACTGGTTTTCGGAGCAGGCCATTGTAGAGTGATGAAGAATGTTAATAACTGAACATTGAATGAAACTTTTGGGAGTGCACTTGGATGTGTTTGTTTGTATCTTTTTGTATAGGGATATTTTAATAAGTGTCCATTTTATTTTTTTATGTGCTTCTGTATATCGTGTCTTTTTTTGATGTCTCGATGCCCTTTGATGTCAAGATCGAGAGAAATGTCGCTGTGCATTAATCCCCCCCTTTAAAGTATCGCGCATGTGGCTGGTTTCTTGTTGGTCAAATATTTTATCTCCAATATAATTATTTGCTTTCAAATAACCCAAATTTACAAATTTGGGTTATTGGAAAATGCAGATTTGGTCAAGATCAAACGGGTAACAGTCAACTCGGGAGGAATGGGAGATCATTGACCTCCCTCCCTTTTCCCGTTTTTCTTCTCTCTCCTCTGTGTGTGTGTGTGTGTGTCAGTCTGCCTGTCTGCCTTTGTTTATATATATATATATATATATATATATATATATATATATATATATATATATATATATATATATGGAGAGAATTTTCCCACGTTGCAGTTTAGAAAAATGTTGGCATTTCTATTCCTCTCCTTATAAATAGTTACTCCGAGCATGGGTCGATAGCCTTCATAAGACGAAAAGTGGTAGACGACTTGGTGGAAGGAGAATTCCATCATCCGAATGTAGACATTCTCTCAAGGACTCGGATGAGCGACTGAGCCCAGAAGCGAAGATGGGTTGGAATTTTCAAATCTATTTCTTTCGTCGTCTCTTGTTACCGGTTTGTTTGTTTGGTGCTTTGGAGTGAGCTGCCTTGCCTTCAGACGAAATGGTGGAACAAATGACCTTGATTGTATTGACTAAACGTGACGGTTGATTCAGGGCTTAATTCGAAATTTAACATATCTTGTTTTACAAGAAAGAATAGTTGTATTACAAAGAAGCTGCCATTCAGTTGATGGCAATTTTCAGCCTTTAGAATGCCCGAGTGACTGTTTTAAATGATCAGTCAAAATTCGAAAGAATAGGCGTACCTGAATATCAGAATATTTTCAGAACAGAGGACAAAATCAACAGATTTTTAAGAACATTCAAACGAAATACCATTATTAATTATAATACTTACCAAGGCTTATTTTCTATCGGAATCTATAATGTAAAATGGATTGATACATCAATATAACCCCCCCCACCGTGTTTGTATCTTCAAGCTTTTATAAGAACAATGGTTGGAAAAACGTGCTCTTTACAACCAGGAATTGCGTACGATCAAATGTAGACGCCTCAGATAACGATATACTTGTCTCACTCTTTTCAGTCCTGGCCATGTTTGGATAACCGTATTGAGTATAAAGAGGCTTTGACTGCCTTCTCTGAATTTAAGAAATCCAGAGAGAATATTTTGTGCTTAGTAGTAAAAGGGCTCCGTCTAACCTAAAGGCATATTAACCAAAGAACTCTGATAACATCGTAAATAAAAACTCAGTAGCAAGAACCCAGCAAAATGGCTTGTAGTAACGCTTCAAAGAAGCGGGTTAACATAATATTATTCAGGAGCTATTTGAAACACCAGGTAGGAGGCATAAGAAATTCTCGAATTACACACTTTGTCCTGGACAAAATTTTTTGACCCATGCCAAATCAGTGGAACTGGCAGCCATGATATCCAACCGGAGGATTACCCAACCCAAGAAGGTAAAATCAAAGAAGTCAGTCTGACTTACTATTTAAGGTATGTCACAGGTGTCATCTTCCAGCAGGATTTATATGAATTTGTAGAGGAGGAAATTTTAGAGGAGGAAATCCTTGATATGCGTCGTCCGAACGTTTGGGGAGTATTTAAAGTACCTACAGTAGGTGTTCCATGGTTATTTCTACATTCTAAGATGAAGACTTACCAAATTTCAGTGAAATTGAAAACATTTTAAGTCCCGGCCACTTCAATGCTTCAACTGTTTTGGTTATGGTCATCCATTCCGCATATGTACAAAACTTCGGTTTTGTGGTACATGCTGTCTCCCAGAGCATGGTGATTGTTCGAGTGAACATAGTCCTAGAGATAAGAATTGTGAATCTTGCAAGGTTGAACAGGAAGCTCTGCTTAAAGTCCATGCAGAACCCATAAGTGTGGGATATGCAAAGAAACTCATAACTAGGACAACTAAATATAGTGATGTAGTGCAACAAAAATATAATAATTCCAGTTCCCTCAGCAAACAACCACTACTTAAGATGGAATTTCGTTCTTCTATAAGCAATCCAGGTCCTCAGCCTAGACAAAGGGACTCGATCTCTTGAAAGAATCAGCTTCCTGATTCAAGAGTTTGAAATTGCTCAAGCTTCAGAAGCCTCCTTTGTTGGAAGTTCTTAAACCCCATCTTTGGGGCACTGCAGTAATCTTTAGAAGTCCCCAAGCCTCACCTTTAGAGACATCCCAGGCAATCTCGCTCCCAGATTTAGGGAACCCTCCAGAAGAGAGATTGCAGACTGCTGTATCTCATGTGGCAGAACTACATCATTCAGATATGGAATATGAAATGGCTAGTTATAAAAGATTACGTACCCATTCCACATATCCTGTGTCACCTGCCCCAACAAGACAAAGCAGATCTAAAGAAAAAGAACTATCTAAAATTTTGCCATCTGAGAGGTTGAATAGAACACTAAAAAGACTAATATGTCCAAGTCTCCATCAAGTAAGCCATGTCTTTCAAGAGCCTCATATTCTACAATTTGATCAGCCAACTAAAAAGGTCTCTTCATAATGGCATCTTTTGATATCATGCAGTGGAATTGTAAAGGACCGCGTACACACACGGAAGAGCAAGTCCTGATGAAAGAGACAAATTTTGGTATTGTATGTTTGCAAGAAACCAAATTAGGCTCTGGGATTTTTAATCCTGTGCTTAATTATGAGTTTTTCTCTTCTACTCTTCTTGCTGGTGACCTTGCTCACGGGGGAGCTGCTATTATCGTGAATAAATCCAAAGCATATTCTTAAATACCCCTTACTACAAATTTGTGGGCGGTTGCACTAGAGATAATTTTAGACAAGCAGATTACTGTCTGTTTCATTTACCTTCGTCCTAGATCTGCTTTTTGTAAGGCTGACATTCAGTCGTTGTTAAATCAGTTACCATCACCAGTCATACTTCTGGGATATTTTAATGCACACAGTCCGTTGTGGAGAGGTGATTTGATACATAATGGAAAAAAATGGACAGAGGATGATGGTAATGATAATATTGTACTTCTTAATGGTGGTATGATGACTTACCATAACATACATCTTGATTACTATTGAGCTATTGATCTGAGTATTTTCCTCAAACATAGCTGTAGATTTTAAGTGTTCTGTTGCTGAATATTTGCATGGTAGTGATCACTGCCCTATCCCTCTGAAGTTTTTCAGGAATGGCCCTATAGAAACACCACCAAAATGGAAAGCAATTGGAAGCAGACTGGGTGAAATATAAGACGGGTATAAAAATATAAAAGTCTTATGAATCTTTTAACCGCCACTTAAGAGTGTAAGACAGTTTTTCAAAAACAGTTCTATTAAGCGCAAAAGCTGCTATAT
>NC_089796.1:40766663-40774163 GCF_040412425.1 Macrobrachium rosenbergii | reverse complement strand
TAGGCAGTGGTACATGGGAAAGGTGCGTTTTGACATAGCCTGCTATCCTAGGGCCCTGGCACTAAATTAAATGACACTAACCTAACTAAAATGCAATGCTTCACGAATAATACATGTAATGAACTTAGGCATGAGCAACCTGAAGGGTTGATTATGGTAAGTGCCCTGGGGGTGTACCAGCCTGAGTATTGGATAGTATTTTAGGTTAGGTTATGAACAGGGTTAGTATCACAAAATGCCTAGGGTATTAGATGTTAGTCTACTTGGTCAGAGATCATGCAGGCTACCTTCTCTGGGTAGGTGCCGGGATCACTGTGAGATAGAGAGAGACACTGTGCCAATGAGAGCGCAAGTGCCAAGGAGAGCTTGTGGCTCTGATTGGTTAATTGGATCTCTTCCACCCCTTCTTCTTCTTCTTCGAGGCCATCCAAGGTCTGGCTATGCCATTCCTAGGAGGTGATGAGGGCACCGACTCTGAGAAAAGGCCAGAAGTGCCGCCAGAAGCAGGATCAGTGGTAGCCCTAGTAGCTACAGGCTGGTCCCTTACTTTGGCTGCTGCGACAACCGTCGTAATGGTGGAGCCAGCATCTGCATCCCGGCCAGACAGTTCCTGGTCAACCAGAGAAAGTGTAATGGTAGGGTCTGCCAGAGGGTCATCCTCTGCAGATGAAAGTGATTGGGAAGAAGAAACGTCAGGGGTCTGAGGCTCACAATTTGTGATGACTAGTTCAGTGAGGTTTGGGGGATCTCCCGTAGGAGGATCCGGGTCATGTTTTGGATCCGGCACTGGCACTAACTCAGGGCCAGGCACGAGTATTAAGGTTAGTAGAGGGGCTCCGTCCGAGATAGACGGGCTTGGCACTGCTCAGTGCTCACAAGAGGCACTGGCAGAGGATTGGAGTCAGGCGTGGCTGATGAGGGACCGGGGTGCAGAACTCCTCGGTGTACCTGAAGTAGTGGGAGATGGAGATTCCTGTCTTGGGTGGAGGGCAGAGCCTCTTGGAATGGTGGTGGAGGTGTTATCCATTGCAGCTTGCTTTCTAGGGCATCTTGCCAAATTTGCGGAGTGCCCTTGTACATTGCAGGTCCTGCAGCAGTACCAGGTGATTTCCCTTCTTAGCGAGGGAGGAGATTTTTGGTGGCCATCCTTTTGTGAGGATTGAGGACTGGGCCTGAAGTGGTTTGGAGAATGTCCCTTCCATTGCACACCTTGGTGAATGGAAGGTTGGGCTGACAGTGGCACGCCTGTCACAGTGGCTGTGTCCCAGTCAGGTGGTCTTGGAGTGGCCTCCCTGGTTGAGGTAGATAGGCAACAGAGTGGCATGGGGGACGGGCATCTCCAGAGGATGTCTCGTCCTAACAGGAACTCCATGCCTGATGCTGTTCACCACGCCAAGGTGGTGAGGTTGTGTGCCCCAAGGGGTGATTACCCAAAGTTTGACTGTGGGAATGGTCTTGGTTTGCTCCTCTATCCAAGTGACACTGGCTGGCACTTAGGCACAATTAATCAGGCTAATGTCTGAGCCAGTGTCTACTGTAGCTGGCAGGCTCACTGGTAGGCTAGAGCCATCCAGAGGTGCCACTGAGACGGACTGAGTCCAGATCTGCTTCAGGGTGAGACAGCTCTGGTGGCACAGCCAATGAGGATGTGGCACAAATCAGGTTGATGTGCTTGGTAGAGGACATATGCTTCGGGCAGCCAGGATATCCAGCAGAATAGTGCCCTGGAGCTCCACAGTCTTGGCAGGGTCCCTTGGGATGGGCTGATCTTCCTATGGTGACGGTCGGTGGAGAAGGTTGAGTGGACGTAGAAGGAGAGGAGTTTTGGTGGTGGTTACTAGGCTGCCTATTGTTGCCCAACTTGTATCGGCAGTCAGCTTAGGAATGGCCAAACTTTTTACAGTTTGTGCAAGTAGGCTTGCTGGGCAGGCTGTTCTTTGGGCGAGTCGAGCCTGAGAGATACCCGGGTGGCATGATGCGGCGTTGAGACATGCTGTGGGACTGATTGAACGTTTCCCAGGAATCAGCCATACGGCAGGCTTCCATAAGTGTGGTGGGCTGCTTACCACTGAGATATACAGCAAGGGACCCAGGCACACGTTGGAAAAGATCCTCCAGCATGGTCCGATTGAATAAGTCCTCGAAGGTCTTGCATGATAGGGAGTCAAACCAGCGGGTACCAGACTGGGTCTTGTGACAGGCCCATTCCGTCCAGGACCAGCCGACTTCCTTGGCAAGACCTTGGGACCATTGTCTCCATTTCACCGGGGTTATCTTGTAGGCTTTGGTGATGACCCTATAGACTTCGGTCATGTTGCCTCTTTGACTCCTTCTCCAGCGAGCGGAGGGCTGCCTTGGCTTTCCCTTCCATGTGTTTGGTTTGTCTTAGTGGTGTGGTAATTGTCAAAGAGCACCTCGATCTCTTCTAACCATGCTTCCGGCTCTTCCTCAGTCCACTTGGGGACTAGAGAATTAAGGCTTGAGAGCGGAGCATTTGGTGCAGCAGGTGTGGGGTTGGAGGCTTGTTGGACCGCTATGTCTTTTCTTGCCTTCTCCAGCTCGAGCTCCTTTTCCTTGAGAGCCAGCTTGCTTTCCCTGAGGGCTAATTCGTGCTCTCTCTGTTCGGCTTCATGAATCTTCTGTTCTTCTAGCTGTTCTTTCACCCACTGGGTGAGGTCCTGTCCTGTGTATCCTGCATCCTTGCCCATGTTCATGAGGGCTTGGCACTCTTCTAGAGACATGGTTATAGTTTATGAGGATGACTAGGGGAAATGGTCTGTGATGATGTGGAAGTGTCCCGTAATTTGGTGGCACTTCAGTGGTGTGGCACCTTTTCAATAAGGTGGCACTGTGGTTTGAGTGTGCCGTGCAAAGGTTACACTGATGGAGTGATCTGAAGGAGGAATGGTCCTTATGGGCGGATACGCTGGTAAACATAATTCCTTATGGGTGGAAACACTTGGAAAAAGGGTAGTGATCCTGAAGGAGCTAAGGCCTTTATGGGCAGATACACTGTTGGTGGCACTCTGTATCTCAGGCACAGGTTCAGTGGCTTATAAGTGATTATTTTGTCTTGGTGGCACTGGGGTGCCGGTGTGCTCCGGGGAGCAACACTAAAGGCAGTGCAACCAAACTGCACTGAAAGAAATGGCACTGTGCCTGAGGCAGAATGTAAGTAAGGAGTAAGAGGGAAAGTATAAAGGTAAGTGCTTCAGTAATTTAATTGGTTGGCAGTGCCTCAGATTAGTGGCACTGTGGAAAGGGAAACCCTTGGGTTTGCACTCGTGGGTGGCTAGTTCTAAGAACTAATGATTGCTTCCTGACATGAGGAATGGAAGGTTATGGGGTTCGCACGCAATATGCGATTTGGTGCTTGCAAGTCTTGAATAATGGATAACCACTTGTGCACGACAGTTGATAACTGTTATTAAATGGCGGTACGTATGCTCTATGAAACGCACGTGAATTCACTCTGTGGCTGAAGCACTTAATGGATACATAAAGAAAGGGAGACATTCAGTGGACATGGACGCATATATACAATTGTGCACTATGTGTGAATGAGTAAAAGGAATAATTGAATGGGATCTTAAAAGATCAAAGGTTGGGTAAAATGAAAAGAAAATTCTTATTGTACTTGGCTTTATGAGTTAGTGGGTTTATTTTCCAATACTCATTGATTAAATTTTGTATGCCCCTTGTTATGATGAAAAGAAAAATCTCTCTCTGAGAGCATATGGTAATGGAACTTATTTGTTATGATTGAAGTTACTCTACCTTTTCTTACGATATATTACGTTGTTTAAAATTACACTGTTAATTTTTTTTCTAAAAATGACTTTTGGTATTTATGTAATTTTACTGCCCAGCTTCCGTCGTGACAAATGATATGGTGGAAAAAAAAAAGGGTTTCAAATTATTCTCAAAAGTATCAGGCTATTTTTGTTAGGGTTATGTTAGGGCAAAAGCAATGGAATTCGTTCGGCGTGAACAAGAGATGTGGAGCTGAGGCACACGGGGAAAACAGCTGATAGCTAACTTCTCTGTCGAGTCATAACAATGCTGATTTAGAATTTAAGGAAAAAGGAACACTCGACTTTCTTGGCTGAAGGTGGGTTTTTGAATGCTAAATCGAATTATTTAGCTTAAAACATCAGCAATGCCTTTACTTTATGTAATATTGACTGCAAGGTTGTATTGAATGACGCTCTTGGAATTGTTGGAGTGTGAATGAGGACGCTGATTTGTGCATGCTCAAGCTGAGAGCAGCTATTGGTCCGATGTTGGACTGCCAGAGGTCGCTACGCGTGTTTTAACAACGCGAATTCGAATCCTACATCACAGACAGAGAAATTGTACACTTTCTCTGCCATAACTGTTTCTTAACAACACTCTTAGCTAACTGTTCACGGTTGACACATGCGATAAATCCCTAGCAAAGCGCTTCCTAATTCCTAATGATCAGTCATCTGGCAACCCAGCACAGCTGCTATTCTGAAGATACAAAATTTCGTAGGCAGCAACTCTGCGTCGCTAACTTAAGAACCTGTGCATTTTCGCCTATCTTATGAAATTCTCACTATGAGATTTTATTGCGTTTTTCTCTCTTTTTTTCTTAACACTTTTCCCTATCCTAATAAATCCTTAATTTTACCAGACTTGTGATAATAACCCTTACCTGTGTACTCTTGCTTCTCCCCGGTCACCCTTTATTGCCTTTGTGAACAATGGGATTAAATAATTTATGAATTAAATGTATCAGTCCACTGTTTGTTTCGTTCCTAGTCTAGCGATAGCAAGGCTAGTTATCAGCTGATCTCTAGGAGTCCTAGCGAGGTCTGCCACTCTTACGTTCTGGGGTCTGTTGGAAGAATGCAAGTTTTTTTTTTATCACAGACTGCATTTGAGGGCCAACAGAAAGCACCCAGAATGTAATAAAATGGATGGAAACTAGGTGTGACTTACCTTTATTATCAACAATTAAGTTAGGGATTGGAAGGTCGCCATGGGAAATGAGTCACTAGTTAAGATGAATTTATTTACAAATGAAGCAATCATGCAATTAATCTGAAAACTGATGATCCAGCAGGCAATCAAATAAAATGTGAAACACTATTAGACCGTGAACAGCAACGTCTTGGAAATAGTAAGCGGTTAATGCTGATTGAATGAGTTGCAAGCGTCAGCAATTGTGCACAATGGGGGAGGAACTGGGTAGTCCCCAGGACTGCGTATCAGACTCTCTGGCTTATCAGAAATGGCAGTACTTTAAATATAATTGATTCACAAGGCTGGGTCGACCGCATCGGAGCAGAGTAACAGGATTCCTGGAAGAGAAGGCCAGGTTAGCATTCCAAATCAAGGAGTTTCTCTCGAATGAAACTTTAAGTCTGCACCATGGAGGAATTAATCAATTAAATTTAATTAGCCCTTGGTTAACACTATGGTGGGAATAATCTAATTCTGATCACTGAATTGACTTAAATTGGAGCTTAGGACAAGTCATGGGGGCGAATCATGGGCTGCTTTGTTGGTAGGTTTTGCTTGAACAAAAGGGGCTTTGTTTAGGAGAATGAAAAATTGGAAATTTGGGAAATATGGAGAGAAATTCACGAGAAGGAACAGAACTGGCAGGGAGCTGCATTCATAGACGTACCTTAACCTGTTGTTGTGGAGCTCTTGCAATTAGATCTGGATACTCTGGCGATTGCAGTCCAGCCAGTGTGAGGAAAAAGATGAGGCGCATTTTGTGTTTCCTCTGCCCAACGTTCAACTCCCCAACCGGCCAATGAAGAATTAGAGGAATTTATTTCTGGTGATAGAAATTCATTTCTCGTCATAATGTGGTTCGGATTCCACAATAAGCTGTAGGTCCTGTTGCTAGGTAACCAGTGGTTCTTAGCCATGTAAAATAAATCTAATCCTTCGGGCCAGCCCTAGGAGAGCTGTTAATCAGCTCAGTGGTCTGGTTAAACTAAGATATACTTAGCTTTTCCTCTGGCTGCAGCGACGCGTCTGACTGCGTAGTCTTGGCCCCAATGGCTTGGCACACAACAGAGGCATAGGTCGAATCTGAAAGCAGTTCCCAAAGCCAGTAATAGGTTCATACAGAAAGAGGCCTTAAAGCTAAGTTCCTAAAGTTCAAAACAGTAGCCCCATTTATCCCGTTTTTGACTTGGTTAAATTAACGACTTCTCCATGGCTACCTGACACACCCACGAATCGTACGATGGGGGGGGGGGGGCTAAGAGCGGTATTGTTCTACCCCAAAATCGTGGACCGGGCGGGTTTTGACCTATCCTTTGGTTAAACTGTGACATGGCATCTTTTCCCTGCCACTAATCCTACTCAGAGCTGACAATTGAGAGAAAATATTTTGTTAAAATTTTGATTCCCCACTTAACAGGCTAAAGGGACGAATGAAAATATGCAAGAATGTATATATATATATATATATATATATATATATATATATATATATATATATATCTATATTATAAATATATGTGTATATATATATTTATATATATATATATATATATATATATATATATATATATATATATATGTATATATATATGTATATGTATTTGTATATATATATATATATATATATATATATATATATATATATTATATATATTTATTTATATATATGTCTATATATATACATATATATTTATATATATTTATTTATATATATTATACTGTATATATTATATATACATTACACACACACACACACATATATATATATATATATATATATATATATATATATATATATATATATATATATATATATATATATTTATTTATATATATGTCTATATATACATATATATTTATATATATTTATTTATATATATGTGTATACTGTATATATTATATATACGTACACACACACACACACACACACATATATATATATATATATATATATATATATATATATATATATATATATATATATATATATATATATATATATATATATTACACGTGTGCATATATAGGAGGTGTTATCATAAAGTATCAGGACTGCTGCTATAGTAAAGGAGCTAAAATACAAAGAATGAGGCCACTTGGCACAGATTGACCTAGACCCCCCTGTGCATGCACACAAAGCTTTTAGCATCCTAGCTAGCTTCTGCTCTTTACAGCAGTACTTGGAAGGAACGTGTGTAGTGTGTGGTTGTCGCATTGACTCTGATTGGGAAAATTGAACAGAGAATCTGCATCAAATTTTGCCAAGAACTTGGCAATACCAACACACAGGCCTATGCAAAGTTGCTAGAAGGGTACGGAGAAGAGTGCATGAGCCTCGCACGAGTGTATGAGTGGTTCAGATGTTTTCAAAATGGCCGACATAATGTCGATAGTGACGAACGTTCTGGGAGACCCACAACTAGCAGAACTGAGAAAAATATTGTCTTCTTCGACTACAAGGGAAATGTTCATCACGAGTATGCTCCTCCTGGTCAGACAGTAAACAAGGAG
>NC_089796.1:40756663-40761663 GCF_040412425.1 Macrobrachium rosenbergii | reverse complement strand
CTGTTTTACAGCAACTGGTGTAAACAGGGGTTGTTCTTTGACAGCTGTAACAATCACATTGCCTTGCTCTCTTGTGGTGATTCGAGGAGTTCCACTTCTAGGCCTATTTTCTAAACTTTGCCGTTCTCTAAACAATTTGATCCATCTATGTATGGTTCTCTTCGGTATATTAAGCCTTCTTGATATCTCTCTAACAGGAACTTGTACCAAAAGCAGTGCAATAATTGTTTCTCGCTGAGCAGGGGATGTTTCTTTGCCAGGCAGAGGATCCATCATGAACGTGAAGGGCCTGACAGACAAAACAATAACGATAACAATAGAGTGAGGTCGCAAGGTTCACACTATTAAGATTATATATATATATATATTACTTTATATATATAAAGTAATATATATATATATATATATATATATATATATTATATATATATATATATATATATATATATATATATATATATTATATATATATGTACATGTATATATATATATATATATATATATATATATTATATATATATATATATATATATATATATATATATATATATATATATATATGTACATATATATATATATATATTATATATATATATTATATATATATATATATATATATATATATATATATATATATATATATATATATATATATATATATATATATATATATATATATATATATATATATATATATATATATATATATATTATATATATATATATATATATATATATATATATATATATATATATTATATATATATATATATATATATATATATATATATATATATATATATATATATATATATATATATATATATATATATATATATATATATGTACACTCGGCAAGAAAAGTGAAGATACAGTTTTCTTTAGATTTCGTTCATCGAATTTTTATTTTTTCTTACAGAAAACACATAATCTCAGTAATTTTACTCTAGAATATGAAAATACAATGCAAATTATATCATATATGTTAAATCTGCAAAACAAAAACGTTCAGATACTTAAAAACACCAAGCATGTCCGAAGTAATCAGAATTTCTCAGATGACTTCGTTCATAGAGATCTAAAAGATAGTGTGTGAATATCTCGGTGTAGTACTCTTTATCAGAACGGCAATATTTACTCGTTTTCCGTTATGGACAGGCTTATTATTGCATCATCATACGAGGTAGTGATAATTTCTTTAATTTTCACACATTCATATTTGTATTTCACTGTGTTAAAAGTCAGCTGGAATTAATGGCAGTATATGTTGCGACAGCTACGGTAAGTTGACCAAATCTATTTAAATCTGCAAGAGCGTTCTCTATGATGTGTGGAGCACTTCAGCGGGAAAACACAAGTAACTGGATGTTTCTTGACGTTGCCCGTTCTCTCTGCGTTGCCATAGTTTCTCTCTCTCTCTCTCTCTCTCTCTCTCTCTCTCTCTCTCTCTCTCTCTCTCTCTCTCTCTCTCCATCGCTAAAACATACTATACAAATATAGTATCGCTCAATCTCTAAAAAAAAAAATAATGAAATGAGTAGCTCTACATGTAGGCCTAGGCTTACACAACAGCAACTCTCTCTCTCTCTCTCTCTCTCTCTCTCTCTCTCTCTCTCTCTCTCTCTCTCTCTCTCTCTCTCCTTCTAAAACATACTATGCAAATATAGTATCGCTCAATCTCAAAAAAAAAAATAATGAAATGAGTAGCTCTACATATAGGCCTAGGCTTACACAACAGCAACTCTCTCTCTCTCTCTCTCTCTCTCTCTCTCTCTCTCTCTCTCTCTCTCTCTCTCTCTCTCTCTCTCTCTCTCTCTCTCCATCACTAAAACATACTATACAAATATAGTATCGCTCAATCTCTAAAAAAAAAAAAAAATAATGAAATGAGTAGCTCTACATATAGGCCTAGGCTTACACAACAGCAACTCTCTCTCTCTCTCTCTCTCTCTCTCTCTCTCTCTCTCTCTCTCTCTCTCTCTCTCTCTCTCA
This sequence comes from Macrobrachium rosenbergii, assembly GCF_040412425.1. Lineage (NCBI taxonomy): Eukaryota > Metazoa > Arthropoda > Malacostraca > Decapoda > Palaemonidae > Macrobrachium > Macrobrachium rosenbergii. The sequence goes on along the minus strand of NC_089796.1, from coordinate 40,759,671 downwards.
TCGTAACATTGCATTCGTTCCTTTATTGTTCCCCACGTTGCTCAAATTTAACTCTTGATTTCACTATGGAAGATCGCGTTTCCGATTATGCAAGCATTCCGTTCATTGTGGTGTCATAAATTCATTTGTATAAGGTTAATTGGTAGGTTACGTCGAAAAATGTTTATTTTGCTCAGAACTGTCGCTGCAAATTACAACTTGAACGAATACTGTAAAGCTTACTACTGCATTTAAGTATCAATGATGTCAGAATCGTAGAATATGATTGAAAGTTATAGGAGGTCAAGCAAAAACCAACACACTAAGACAGAAGCTCCTCCCCTTTCTAAAGTTGCCAGATGTCGCATTATTGAGCAATATACTGTATGTCCGAAGATTTAAAAAAACGGTATCTTCACTTTCCTTGCCAGTGTACATATATATATATATATATATATATATATATATATATATATATATATATATATATATATTATATATATATATATATACATATATATATATATATTATATATATATATGTACATATATATATATATATATATATATATATATATATATATATATATATATATATATATATATATATATATATATATATATATATATATATATATATATATATTATATATATATATATGTACATATATATATATATATATATATATATATATATATATATATATATATATATATATATATATATATTATATATATATGTACATATATATATATATATATATATTATATATATATATATATATATATATATATATATATATATATATATGTACATATATATGTACATATATATATATATATATATATATATATATATATATATATATATATATATATATATATATATATATATATATATGTATATATATTATATATATATATATATATATATATATATATATATATATATATATATATATATATATATATATATATATATGTACACACATATATATATATGTACACACATATATATATATATATATATATATATATATATATATATATATGTATATGTTATCTTTTGATACCATTTTGTGAGTTTCAATGTTTTCTGTAAAATTTAAAAAATGGAATCGTTCAACTACCACCAACTTTATATTGAAATGATAATATACAGACTATGTTTATGTGATACTGCTAGTGATAGCTGTCTCCTATTGTTGCCGAAACGCGGAGACGTGGCCTCTTCTGGTGTGGAAGTTTTGATGCAGAAGTGGGGTCTTCATTTTATGCTCCGCCACACCAAGTGTGGAAAAAATGTTCAAAATCTTTTTAGGGGTTTATTGTGGTCAGAGATATTAGTTTCTTATATTTTATGATTCATTGTCCTATATTCTCGGCCATTTGCCTAATTATGTATCTGTTTATATAAAAATGACTGAATAAAAAGCCATCAAAGAGTGGTTGTTTGCACCGAATCATGAAGCAGCAGAAGTTGATCGAGCCAGAAATGTCTTGATTGACACGTCGAATGCAGACGACGTCAGAGTGACAGCAGCTGTAGGGTTCCGTTTAATTATGGTAGCTTAAATCTATTCAAAATTTTTTTAGTAAATGTAAAAGATTATTGTGATTAACTTAAGGGAAGTTAGAGGAAATGTGAAGGAAAGCTATGGGTTAAATGACTTTAAAATTTAGGCTAGCATGGAAGTCAGTGCTGTGGAAATGTGGCAACACTGTATTATGTCAGTGGTTGTGATACGACGTTTTTTATCACTTCGTTTTTAACACCATTACATAAGATTTATTCCATCTTTGAACAGAAAAATAGATTAATCAAGCATGAATCGTGCGTCAGGCAGGTGATCGAAAAATTATGAAACTATGCCAATTCTAATTTGGGCAACTGTACATATTGATGCACATATAATGTGTGTATGTGTACACACACACACACATATATATTTTTATGATGTTGCCTTGTAATATGCATATCATTTAATATTTTGATGATGTAGTGATGTAAAGAAAGATTAAATAGGGAAGTATAAGAATAGAATCTTAAAAGAGAGAAGTGGAAAAAGATAAATTATACAGTGATCGATCGAGTAAGAATATATATATATATATATATATATATATATATATATATATATATATATATATATATATATATATATATATATAGAGAGAGAGAGAGAGAGAGAGAGAGAGAGAGAGAGAGAGAGAGAGAGAGAGAGAGAGAGAGAGAGAGAGAGAGAGAGAGAGAAGCCTTGGTTGTTATGCATTACCGAGGCTAGATATGTCAAGCAAGCTAAAAAGCAGGAAACTGTCTTTACACGAACTCAAAACAGTTAGCGATCATAAAATCTTGAATCTGTGCCCTCGCGACTTAGCTGACCAAGCATTACCTATAACCTCGTCAGGAGTCAACGTTCCAGCCATATCTATAACCCTGCCTTCAATAGGAGGCGTTTACATGAAATTCCATGAAAAGGGGCTGGACAAAGAGAAGCAGTTCACCATTTCTCCAATTAGACATTCTAGGGAGGAGCCATTAACTACTCCTCCTGAGGTCATTTCCAATCAGATCCTCTAAGGAGAGATTTTGACAACACCCACAACTGTCCTTCCCAATCAAGCTGTTCGAGGGGAGGTCTTAACAGACAGTATCTTCCAATGAGGTAACTTCAAGGGAGGAGATGGAAGATAGCAAGGAAAAGCAGGGGTTCCAGAGAAGGATGAAGCCAGAGAGAACCAGAGAGAGTCGTTAGTCACCAATATGAGAAGAGGCAGTACTTCCCCTTAGCTTCTGTGGTCCCAACCAGACTCTGACCGCGGGCTACTTAACCATACCCTGACCGTGGGCTACTTAACCAGACAGAAACTGAACTTCAACTAGCAAGACTGGATTTCAAGAGAGTAAAACTGTAACCGTGATTGTACTTGTGTATGTAATTAACTTTCATCATTAAAGTAAGAAGCTACCCATTTTATCTCCATTATACCTTTCTGAGAGATATAATTACATTTAATATAAATCC
>NC_089796.1:40749163-40751663 GCF_040412425.1 Macrobrachium rosenbergii | reverse complement strand
TAGTTAACTTTGCTGCTGGTAATCATATTTCATTTATGGTAATACTGAGTATGTAATTTATTTGATTTTTGAACCAAACTTGACTCACTTGTAAATATGTATATACCTTATTATAATAAATTAGTTTAAGGTCACTTTATCATTTTCTTCAGCTCCTTCCTCCTTTGTCTGCCTCAATTTCTGCCAGTCATTCCAGTCCCATATTTTTTTGTATTTAAGAACCTGCTGAACCCATCATCATCATTACAATATATATATATTATACATATATATATATATATATATATATATATATATATATATATATATATATATATATATACATATATATATATATATGTATATATAATATATATATTATACACTATATATATACACATATATATGTATATATGAATATATTTATACACTATATAATTATATATATATACATATATATATATATATATATATATATATATATATATATATATATATATATACATTATACAGGTGAAAAATAAGAAACGGTGTAGGTCCTGACCAGTTTAACTTTATTTCAAAATAATTGATATATATGTGTGAGAAGTCACAAATATGTAAAAGATAAAAATTATGACAAAAGCAGATAAACCAGTGTTTATGTTAAATGTATTATGTATATGTTTTATAGAAAGATACATAAAGAATTATAAGAACCCGATATGAAATTTTATTCCTGTTAAAAATTTATAAAGAAGTTGTGTGGGACGTTGAATAAAAACTCACAAAGCAAACTTCAGCTCACTGTGCCTCATGGAAGACTACAGTAGATATTCTCAACCCAAAGTGATTACAAGAATTGATAAAATGACATATCATCAGCCCAGGCTTTTTTGAAAAACAAAGATAATCATCTGATGATTATTGAAAAACATCCCATTTTCTAAAAGACGTTAATTGAACTGAAAATTATGTAAAAGATTGTAAATTAGAATTCCATATGAAAAGTTTTGGTAGTTAAACTCGTTAAATTATTTGAATTTAAACAACATAATCCCAAAGAAAATGTTTAGTTGTTGACGAATAATTTATGAACCAAGATTGATTACGATGTTAAATAATAGTACCATTTTTAAATGGTGAACCGTTTTGGATGTCCTCATACGTTGTGGGTTTAAATATATTTGAAATCACAATATTTCTTCCTAGCAACTAAGAAAGTTAAAAAGTCAATGTTTCTTTCAGATAACATGTCAGGACAACAAAAAACTGTGTTTGTCACTGGAGGAACTGGATACATCGGAAATCCACAAAAAAATTGCATTCTAGAAAACATATCTTCTGAATTTGAAGGCAATACAACAATGAAAAATGTCACTAACTCCCAGATAACCTGACTAACAGTCGTGCTGGAGCCTGGAAAAAAGAGAACAACATAAGAAATGTGTGCAAGAAATCACTGGCAAATCAGTCATATTTTATCAATGTGACTTGCTTGATGGAGAGGCTGTCAACAAAATCTTTTCAAAGGTTAGTACTTTTGAATGATATCATTTCTTTTTGTAGGTGTGGAAAATTGCGTTTATCCATGTAGAGTCTATTGTGATTTTAGCAAATGAGTTTTAAGATAACGCCTTAATCGGATACGATCTGCCTAACCAGGCATTAAGTGTGACTTCTCACACTCTGTATGTCCTTCGTCAATGGCTTGAAATAAAGTCGCCACACCTGAATTTTTCTGGTTTGATAGAAAGTCTGTATTTGATAATTATGTCATCGAAATTTGAGTATACAACTTCATTGAGTATTTTTTTCATATTGCTTATTTAATTTATCATTTTTGTAACTAATCATCATTTTCTTATAATCATCCACCATTACGATTTCATTGACTAAGTTTAACTCATTTTTAGTGATGATGATTTTTCTAGGTTATGAAATAAGTTTTGCAAAGGTGCTTGTTTTCTGTTATAATTCTCCCTTTTAATTGTTTCAAACTAGAGAGTTTCATATGTTTAAAATAAGGTGCTGGACCACGTATTTTTTTCGATGTCCTGTAATAATATTGACATTATTCCAAGATATGGATAGTAACAAAATTAAAGGTTAGTACTTTTGAATTATCATTCAGAACACTATTCATATGGAATTAAGATAACGCCTTAATCGATATAACCAGGCATTAAGTGTGAAGGCCACACCTGACTGGTTTGATAAATCTGTATTTGATAATTATGTCATATATACAACTTCATTGAGTATTTTTTCATATTGTATAATTTATCATTTTTGTAACTATCATCATTTTCTTATAATATCCACCATTACGATTTCATTGACTATAACTATTTTTAGTGATAATATTTTTCTATACAAGTTTGCATATAATTCTCCCCCTTTAATTGTTTCAAACTATAAATTTAAAATATGCTGGACCACGTATTTTTTTCGATGTCCTGTAATAATATTGACATTATTCCAAGATATGGATAGTAACTATTATATATTCATATATTCATATAACAAAACCCATAAATAT
>NC_089796.1:40736663-40744163 GCF_040412425.1 Macrobrachium rosenbergii | reverse complement strand
GTTACAACAGGACACACGAAGTCCTGAGAGCGAGAGAGGGAGAAAGAGAACTGCAGTTCCCCTCAGCACAGATAACAGTCTCTGAATAATCTCCTGTGTATGGACGTCTATAGATTTCTATAGATGGCATGGTCGTTTGTTCATACGAGTGTGTGAATGGGTCTTAGACGAGATTTTTATTTTAAAAACTCTTTAGAAACGATAATTAGAGAGAACGTAGAATCACAGTTAATAATAATATTTATTATTACATAGTTTCAGAACAAAAGAATCTCTAGTTACTGTAATAAAATGAAAAGATATTGTCTCCCAGAAAATCCAAGAACGATGTTAGGCAACTTTCGTGACAACACCCAACAGCATCCAGTACAGGATGATAGAGTCATGTAGGAATGCGTTACTCCAGCAGCCTTGTATATTGACGAAAACAGGTCACCTCTTTAAAGAGAACAACTACTCTGTCTCTTTCTCCACTCCATACATCGTCCTTCATATAAACCATACAGGGTTTAACCACACTAACTTTAAGCTAACTCTCTATGGATTCTGCACATCTGAACATGAAATTATACAGTCTACAACAGTACACACATACACACAACGACCAAGGAGAGATTACTGGATTATGAAAACCACAGCATAAGAATCCTCCCCCCAGAAGATTGGTTATCCCGGGGTTGAATCCAACAATTCACAATGGGATAAGTAATCTGCAACCATGTTGTTCTTACCTGAAATATGTTTTACTTCAATGTTATAGGGTTGCAAGCACAGACACCACCGGGTGAATCTCTGGTTGTGATTCTTGATTCGCTGTAAAAACGTGAGCGGATTGTGATCAGACAGCACTGAAATTTCTTGACTCCTAGGTCTGTTCACATATTCTTCAAACTTTTTCAATGCTGTGATTAAGGCTAGAGTTTCTTTTTCTATCGTGGAATATACTTTCTGATGCTTTTTCAATTTCAAAGACATGAAACATAAAGGATGCAAAAGTTCACTTTCATCTTCTTGAAGTAGTACAGCTCCAATTCCACAGTCAGAGGCATCAACTTGTATCACAAATTTCTTATTGAAGTCTGGAGCCCGAAGTACTGGTCTTGAAGTTAAAATGGCTTTTACTTCTCAAGGGATTCTTGACATTCTGTAGTCCAAACAAACTTAGCTTTGGGACTAGTTAAGTCTGTTAAGGGGGCTACTACAGCTGAGAAATTCGGCAGAAACGTCGATAGAATCCTGCCATGCCCAAAAATCTCTGTAGCTGTTTTCTAGTACTAGGTGGGGTAGCTTTACGGATACCTTCTACATTAGCATTTACTGGAGTGAGAAGGCCTTTCCCGACTTCAAACCCAAGGTACTGCATAGTTGCCTTCCCAAACTCACTCTTCTCTAGGCTGACTGTTAGTCCTGCTTCCCTTAGTTTCTTGAAAACTTTCATCAGGATCTTCAGATGTTCTTCCCATGTTGTAGAGTAAATGACTGTCATCCAGATATACACCTACTCCTTCTATGGATCCTAGCAGTTGATCCATCACTCGTTGAAACGTTGCAGGTGCATTCATCAGACCAAATGGCGGAACAGTATACTGATACAGTCCAAAAGGAGTAATAAAAGCTGACAGTAACTTAGCATTCTCATGTAAGGGAATTTGATAGTAACCCTTTAACAAGTCTATCTTGGAGACAAACTTGGCTTGCCCAACATTATCAAGTAACTGATCTATAAGAGGCAAGGGATAATTGTCAGCCACACTGATGGAATTCAGTTTCCTATAATCAATACACATCCTGAACGAGCCATCCGGTTTCTTCACTAACACACGTGGAGAACTGTAGGGACTTGAACTGGGTTCTGCTAATCCATGTCGTAACAAATATTCGACTTCTTTCTTCAAAATATCTCGATGATAAGGTGATAGGCGATAAGCTCTCTGTTTGAATGGTCTACCATCTTCATGGATCGTGATCTCATGCTTGGTCAGATCAGTACACCTAGGTACATCTGCAAATAGTTCTGTGAAACTTTTAATTACTTCATGCAATTCACCTTGCTCAGCACTCAGATGTTTCAGTTTATCCTCCAAATTTTCCAAAATTCAAGATTTATTCTTCCTCCTTTCAGCTCCCAATTCATATTCATCATCATCTTCTGTAGTTGAAATTGTTTGGGTTATTGACACTGTTTCCATTTTGGTTTCTGAGAAGTAAGGTTTTAAGAGGTTTACATGTATCTTCCTTTTTCGTTTTCGTCTTTCTGGGGTTTCAATCACATAAGTTCTATCACTTAACCTCTCAGTTATCTTGTAAGGACCTTGAAACTTGTTGGAAAGGGGAAATCTCTTGACAGGTAAAAACACTAACATTTGTTGACCAACACTAAAACTTCTTAGCTTAGTCTTCTTATCATATCTCCTTTTCATTTTCTCTTGACTCAGTTTCAGATTTTCTAAAGAGAATTTTCTAATCTCTTCCAAACTTTTCCTCAAGTTCTTCACGTACTCTCCTTGGACTTCCACTTGATTTTCTTCCCAATTTTCTGCAAGAATTTTCAACGGTCCTCTCACTTCTCTACCAAAAATCATCTCGTTAGGTGAACAACCCATGCTTTCTTGATAAGCATTCCTAATTTCAAATAACATCAGTTGTACACCAACATCCCAGTCTCTGCCTGACTCAGAACAATACTTAGTCAGCGTACTTTTCAATGTCTGGTGAAACCTTTTCAAGGCTCCTTGAGTCTCTGGGTGATACGCAGTGGATAACTGTTTTCACTCCTAACAAGTTCATCACATCCTGAAACATTTTGGAAGTAAAATTGGTTCCTCTATCACTTTGTACAACCTCTGGTATCCCAAACTTTGAGAAAAACTCCACTAGTTTCTCAGCAACTATCTTGGCAGATATGTTTCTAACAGGGATTGCCTCAGGATATCTTATCACAGGACACATTAATGTTAACAGATATTCACGACCCTTCTTCGTCTTCGGCAGTGGTACAACCATATCTATAATCACTTTGCTAAAGGGTTCTCTTCTAACTTCTATAGGTTGTAGGGGGGCTTTCTGAATGGTTTCATTTGGTTTTCCAACTATGGCAGGTATGACACTCTCTACAGAACCTGCTAACATCTTTGTGAAGTCCAGGCCAAAAAAAATATTTCATGATCTTCTCCACAGTCTTCCTGATTCCCATATGTCCAGACTCATGAGCTACAGCTACCACTTGCTTCCTCAATGGACGTGGGATAAAAATTTGATGATATTCGCCCCATTCAGCATCTCCTGGTATATCTGCAGGTCTATGCTTCCTCATCAGCAAACCTTCCTTCAGGTAGGAGTTTGTTGCATCCCTTCTTGATCAACAGCTCTGAAAAACAACTCAGCTAATGTTGCATCCTTCTCTCTTGTCGCCTGACCAGGCTAATGTTGCATCCTTCTCTCTGGTCGCCTGACCAACTTCAAGGGTTGAGCTCTCAATATCTGCTAACTCAGCTACTGTAGTTTCACTGTTATCTTCAGGAACTTTTTGACTACTCAGAGTCTCTTCAGGGACAACAGCTTCTTCTTGGAAAATCTCTTCTTGGTCAGCATTAGGAGAAGCATCATTTCCCTGGAACAACTCTTCTAAGCTCAAAGATCTTTCATTGATCCTTCTTGAGTGGGTAAATCCTCAGTCTCTTCACTTACAGGCATAGTCCTCTTCATACACCTAGTAGTCACACAGCTAAGAAACAGGTGGGGGTTATTCTTCTCCAAATCTACCGTAGGGCTAATCCTCAATGGTTTATCTGTTACTATAGGACAAGGAACAAATGGCACACTACATACCAACTTCATTCCCTAACAGAACATGTACACCTTCAACAGCCAGTGAGTCCTTTACAGCAAAATCAACATCTCCTGTCACTAATTCACATGGCAGTTGTAAGCAGCATATAGGACTTACCTCTTCTCCTCCTATACACTTCAAAATAACTAAATCTCCTGTGAGATTCTTCTCCAAATGGGGGCGAGCCCATGGACTAACACACTATGGTTGCTCCCTGTATCACGTAACACCTTGACTGGTACCTGCACACTTCCTCCTGGAGTTGTCAGCGTACCCTCATAGATATATGGCTTAAAAACCTCCAAACTGCTCAGCCACTCACTGCTTGAAGTTAAATTTCCACTGGTTGCTAAACACTCAGTTTGTTTAGTCTCAGTCTTCACTGGAGTTTGACTCTTCCCCACACTGCTCTTTGTAGTCTGTTTCACCTGGTCACCTCTTACTACTTGACCAACTGGTTTGGACTGCCGATGTGTCTGATAACACTCCCAACTGAAGTGTCCTACTCTTCCACACTTGTAGCAGACAACACTAGGCTTCTGTAATTGCCTTTCAACATTATATGAGGATTTTGCATTCGCTTGCGGAGGGATATTACCCTGCATTGACTTGGTATAATCACTTGTAAGATTCCAATTAAATCTGCTCCTGAAATTTGGATGAGACTTAAAACCTGTGCATTGAGTCTGGTACTTGACATTATAGTTCCTTTTGCTACTGATTATATTAGTGTCTTCACTAAGTGTAGCAGCTTTGTCAAGTTTACTCACCTCTCTCTCTCTCTCTCTTTTGAATAGACTCTTATATGCTCATGAATTCCCCTAAGATATTGTTCAAGAACAAATAATTCTTCAAGATCTTCCAGTGTTTTAACTTCAGCAGCCTCCAACCATCATTTAAAACACTTTCTCACTTTGTAAGCATAATCCAAGAAAGTTATCTTGTCATCCTTTCTCAAAGATCTGAATCTTTCATTATAATATTCAGGGGTCATCTGGTAAACTTGTAGCACATTGTGTTTAAGTACCTTGTACTCTTTACACTGATCAGCTGATAAGGCTAAATAGGCACTACTTCCTTTTCCAATGAGAACACTCTGTAACAAGACTGACCATTTATCCTCAGGCCATCCCATACCTGAAGCCACTTTTTCAAAGTGATCAAAAGCCTCATCTGGAGCTTCTTCTGTAAACTTTGGAATTAACTTCTGCACTCTTACTACATCAAATACAGGGTCTGAATTACCTTGATTAGGGTTAGATGGTGTTACAGGTAACTTGGAGCGAGCTTCTTTCAATTTCATCTCTCTCATGTGCCTAGCTATCTTTCTTCTGCTATTTTCCTAAATTCTTCAGCAGCTTTCTCTTCTCTTTCTTTTCTTTCTCGTTTTTCTCTGTCTTCTCTTTCTCTTTCTGCCTGCATTTTCTCTCTTTCAGCCTGCATCTTCAGCTTAATTTTTCTTCTGCTTCTATATGTCTAAGCTCTGCTTCTGCGTCACTTTTCTCTTTCTTTTGCTCATGTTTATTGATAAATTCTGCCTCAGCTGCATTCAACAACTCCCGTGCCTCTCCTAACTCTTCAGCTATTTTACCAGAGTCCATCAATGCATTTGCAATGCATTTTATTTGTGCCTTTACCATGTTGGCAGACACCTGACCACCACATGCTATTGCTCTCCCACTCCATTGTGCTTTAGTCAGTGAGATTTCAGATAACTCTTGGATGGAGGAGTTTGCTAAAAATTCCTGAACATCAAATGGAGCCACTTTCTCTCAATTACTCAATTAACAATTCAATATGACAACAATTCAACACAATAAAATGCAAAAAACAACTATATGGTCACTCTCCTAACAAAATATGTCCCAAACACCACCAGTATAAACCAGAGTGATATTTGTGATCTGTTTTCCCAGGTCTGGGCACTATTTATATATGTGATGAAGTGCTCAGTGTCTGATCTTCAAATTAAACCTGGTATCTAAGTGCTTGATATTTGATTACCAAACTTACCATTTTTCCGACAATTGTAGTTACCTCACAACAGCCAGACACCTGAACCCTCATCACAAATACAAAACAACTGATTTCTCTAAAGGCAACAGTGATCCCTTATAAAACTTATCAATCATGCAAGAAAGCAGTAGTAGTTCATTAAAACAGGCGTGAGGTAAAATCAAAGGGCATCACTCCAACAACATTATAAAAGTCTTAAGTATTTCCCTGGTTCGAGCTCACTTGTATTACTTGAAGGAAAACATCTCACTTACCACTCTACAGTATATCTGTTGGGTCTAATGCTAATACATCTTACAATATCTAATTCAGATCAAAATTACTGGTGGGTCAATAAATGACACTCTGATATAACAATTTTAAATACAAAAATTTATTTCTAAATTCAAAGATTATAAGAGTACATGACATTAACAGTCTCAGGGAAATTTATTATTACTTGAAAACAAAACAAAATTGGATTAAGTGTGAATTAATCAACAGTCAAAATTAGATCGGAAATTAATTTATTAATTAATCAAAAATTATTCAAATAAAATTTAAATTGGTAAGTAGAAAAATTGATTGAAAGGAAATACAATTAATTAATTCCCAAGTGTTAAACAAAATAAGGCAACTAAATCAATCAAATAAAAATGTGGGTACAAAAGACACAGAAATATACTCTGCAAAAGAGAAAATATCAAAACGTATAGCAAAGCATTAAGACAATAGCAAACATTCCACATATATATAACAACTCTTCAAAGGTAAAGTATAAAACATACAATGTGAAAACTTAATAAAAAGGAGAAATAGAATAATTATATATAACCACTGTAAATATTATTTTTAGTGCACTAAAAACCAATGATCATGTTACAATACTTTGGTACCAGTTTCTCAACTTTTCAGGTCTTTTACACTTATTATTAGGCACCATTACCTTCACTCAATAAAATACACTGTTCAGATGGCTCAGACACATTTACTAAGGAATTAAACAGTTAAAAGTTATGAGTGACCATCGATTACAAAAATATTAATTACATTACTACAGGACATATGGAGTCCTGAGAGAGAGAGAAAGTTAAAGTATATCTTAATTTAACCAGACCACTGAGCTGATTAACAGCTCTCCTAGGGCTGGCCTGAAGGATTAGATTTATTTTTAGAGAGAGAGAGAGAGAGAGAGAGAGAGAGAGAGAGAGAGAGAGAGAGAGAGAGAGAGAGAGAGAATCGCAGTTCCCCTCAGCACGGATAACAGTCTCTGAATAATCTCCTCTGTATGGGCATCTATAGATGGCATGGTCGTTCGTCCATACGAATGTCTGAACGGGTCTTAGACGAGATTTTTATTTTAAAAACTCTTTAAAAACGATAATCAGAGAGAAAGTGGAATTACAGTTAATAAAAATATTTATTATTACATAGTTTCAGAACAAAAGAATCTCTAGTTACTATAATAAAATAAGATATCGTATCCCGGAAAATCCCAGAACGATGTTAGGCAACTTTCGTGACAACACCCAACAGCGTCCAGCACAGGATGATAGAGCCATATAAAGAATGCGTTACTCCAGCAGTCTTGTATATTGACGAAAACAGGTCTCCTCTTTATAGAGAACAACTTCTCCCTGTCTCTCTCTCCACTCCATACATCGTCCTTCTTATAA
>NC_089796.1:40714163-40734163 GCF_040412425.1 Macrobrachium rosenbergii | reverse complement strand
GCGTCCAACACAGGGGTTTTGACTCATGTACCTGCTGCCCGTATGGGAGGTTTTGCCTGTAAGAAATGCCCAAGACAGATTACTTTTGCCTCGAAGAAAGATCTTTATCAAAAAAGGGAGCAGCGTTAATCTTTTAAACCCTTGTTTTTCTGACCGTGCTAAATCGATAGACAGATGGTCTATCGATCGGCCGGCTGGCAGTAAATGAAACACAACAGAACAACCAACAACAACAAAGGAGGGGGGGGGAGGCAATTTGCTAGCGAATTTTTGCTAATCATAATACCTCCCCATACAAGATGATGTACATACCTCCTTCTGGTGTGTACATCGATATTCAAGAATGAGCGGCAAATGCTTTACGTTACTCTACATTCTGCCCTGCAATGAACTTTACTACTAAGGGTTTTATGAAGCTGTGACATTACTTTTAATAACACATTGGGACAATTTTCGTTAACAGAACGCAAAGTGATTTAAACACTTGCAAAAGAATAATTACTTTAGATTTGGTTACCCACTGGTAACTTTATAAAGTGACTCGAACAATTGTGAATTAATTAAGATTATAGGACCAGGTATATGAGGCTATGGCCAACAAATGAAAAGAAAGGTTATTGTTCAAGAATTAAAATACACGGTTACTTAATTTTAGATAAAATGCATGCGGTTAGTACAATCTGCCTTGAAGAGGCTGTGTAAATGAAAAACAGCGTTTATTTTTGTAAATGACATCCCCTTTTACGCGATACTGTAATGACTATACATATTCGCATTGATAATTTATCTTCGTTTTAACGTGCATTTAAAATAGCCGCCCCACACGGATTTTGACAGCCGATGCGGGCGAGAGTATTCGCGAGGTTTTAATTCGCTAACCTTAAACTACGCTAATTTTATACGTCCACTGCCTACTCAATGTTATGACGGGCGAGCAGACAAAAGATGTGGGGTAGGACAAACAGCGATCTTGGAAGGAATGGAAGGGGAAAAAGGGATAATAATAACAAAAGGAAAATTAACAAGATGATACGAATGAAAACGTGACCGCATATGAAAGACGGACACGTCTCTCAGAGCTTACTTTTAATTTAAATCACAAGGGCAAGAGTTTATGACTCGTGATTTTTTAAAAAGAAAGATAAATAAATGACTAAAAGAAGGTAAATGATATTGGCAGAAGAGCTAAGGGAAAAAGAGTGAGGGTTTTATTGTGTTAGGCGGGAATTTATTTTCCTTCGCCTATAAGAAACGCCCAAGACAGATTACTTTTGCCTCGAAGAGAGATCTTTATCAAAAAAGGGAGCAGCGTTAATCTTTTAAACCCTTGTTTTTCTGACCGTGCTAAATCGATAGACAGATGGTCTATCGATCGGCCGGCTGGCAGTAAATGAAACACAACAGAACAACCAACAACAACAAAGGAGGGGGGAGGGGGAGGCAATTTGCTAGCGAATTCTTGCTAATCATAATATATATATATATATATATATATATATATATATATATATATATATATATATATATATATATATATATATATATATGTATATATATATATATATATATATATATATATATATATATATATATATATATATATATATATATATATATATATATATATATATATATATATATATATATATATATATATATATATATATATATATATATATATATATATATATATATATATATATATATATATATATAAATGGATGTATGTATGTATGTATATGTGTATGTTCCAGCATAACTCTGAAATGCATTGAGCAATTTCAACTAAATTTGGTGTACATATGACTTACTTTCTGGAAAAGAATACTCTCAGGGTAAGACATCATTCGCACCAATGGGCGCCAAAGGGGGTGCAGGTGGGAAGGGCTTCCCTGAAACATGGCTGGTTCTGCCCATAGTCTTAGTAACTAAATAATCTCTGTGGGCTTATCATACCTCATTTCTGTGTACATATGACTTACTATCTGGAAAAGAATACTGTGTGGGGTTAAGATATCGCTGGCACCAAAGGGGTGGAGGCGGGAAGAGGATGACATGTAAAAATAACAGAAAACAAGATATTGCTGTCTGATCCACAGTTTTCGAGGTCGCTGAGATGAACAGTGACATTCCTGATGCCCTTTAAGTCCACGTTCAGCTGCGATAGGAATGGAGGGTGAGAAGGGGGAAATATAAAATGTCAAAAATCTTGGGCAATGTAATTGAAGCAACTATCTTAACAGGAAAGGGAGAGAGTGAGCGAGAGAGAGTGAGTTTGAGGGAGAGGAGGCGAGAGAGAGAGAGAGAGAGAGAGAGAGAGAGAGTCAGAGAGAAAGAGAGAGAGAGAGAGAGAGTGCTGGGTTGGAGAGAGAGAGAGATTTGTCATTTAAAGCTTTAAGTATATATATATATATATATATATATATATATATATATATATATATATATATATATATATATATATACATACATATACACACACATTTAAAGCTTTCCTGGGCAGTGCTGGGTTGGTCAGCTAGTATATATATATATATATATATATATATATATATATATATATATATATATATATATATATATATATATATATATATATATATGACGTTCTTCAATAAAAAAACTCATTATTCTGAATGAGTATATTTACAGAAATAGAGATAGATACAGCAATGTAGATGTCCTGTCTTATCTAGATCTATGCAGCAAGTGAACGTCATGAGTTTGAGAGAAACCTTGGTTACTTGGGTTTGTTTACAACAACCAAACGACCATTATGTAGATCAGTGGTTCTCAAACTGGAGATAATTACCCCCATGGGGGAGATGAAGCAGTTTCTGGTGGTAACGAGGCACTTTCTAAAAGTAATAGTTCTTTGGAGTAAAATTCAGTAAATTTATAAATAATAATAATAGATAAAAGAATAAATAATAAATTGATTAGTAAATCGTTCCAAGTTGTAATAAAAGGAACAGTGTTTTAATTTAAATTTTTTGCCAAAGGAATAATGTCAGATCTAAATTCTTTATTTCTTAAAACTTAAGTAAAAGTAAAATTAATTTCTTACATATAAAATGCATTAGAAATTAAGCATTCCGATATTTTTCTTTCCTTTATATTATAACTGCACATAACTGAAGAGGAATGGGGTAGGGGTAATGGTGATCTATCACACCACTGCCCCGGGGGTAACAATACGAAAAAATTGAGAACCACTGATGTAGATATACATTTTTAACATAATAGAAATGTCATTCACCTTAACACTCGTTACATCTCCCTTTCCTTAGAAAAGTTGTAAGTACAGAAGCGAATAAATACACCATAAAACATCAATTATGAATAGGGAGCATAGAAATCTTTCTTTCGTTTACAAATCAAGTGTAATGAAAGTAAATATGTACATAAATATCTTGAGATGTATTCGGGTAACCATATCGTTCAGAGGGTCACCTTAGTCTTGCTGACTTGCCTAAAACTTTTGTAGGAAGGTCATCTGTTAACGATTTAGATTTCTTAGCTACCTAACTTGTACAATTATCATTGTTTTCCGTTTCGCGTTCCCTTTCTGTCGAACATAGTATAACTGACAAGTGATCATTAAATTCTTCTTGACCCTTTAAAAATCTGTTCGTATCTAAATTTCGCTCTTCACCACCAGCTATTAACTGTCTCCGATTTCTTCTGTATGTTGTGTCTCCTATCTTGACTGAGCATAAATGAGGAGCCACTTCTTTTATACAAGTACCAGGTGTCCAAATCTTACTTCCTGGTAACCCGATGAAAAGTTTCTCCTGGTCTTATCGGTGCACGCTTTCTTCATGCTCTGTTATTATAACTGGCTCGTTTGCATTTCATTTTGTCAATACCTAAACCATTGTTCCTTGTTGGATATTTCGGATTTAAAAGATTCCCTTTTACAAGGCATCGTAGTTTTAAAACCGTGGCTGTTTGGATTTCTATAGAACAAAAGTTAACATACAAGTTTAGCTACATTCACATACATATATAATTATACATTATATATATATATATATATATATATATATTATATATTATATATATATATATACATATATATATATATATATATATATATATATATATATATATATATATATATATATATATATATGTATATATACACATATATATATATATATATATATATATATATATATATATTATATATATATATATATATATATATATATATATATATATATATATATATATATATTATATATATATATATATATATATATATATATATATATATATATATATATATATATATATATATATATATATATATATATATGGACTAGAGAGAGAGAGAGAGAGAGAGAGAGAGAGAGAGAGAGAGAGAGAGAGAGAGAGAGAGAAAGCAAGCCAAAACTTCCTTCCTCAGTCATCTCACGAACAATGTAGTATTAATTTTTTCAGTTCAGCGGAATTGATTTTAGCATTCACTGCAAGAGTGTAACTGTTCAGGGAATAAACCCTTGGGAGACCACTTCCACAAGTGAACCGTGTTTTGTGATGTTTTTTGAAAGGCTATATAATTTTTATTGGCTTCGTTCTTTAAATACACCAATCAAAGTTACAGTCCACTCTTGCTATAGAACCCCCTTTTATGCATTGTGAGAAAGTATACAACCCTTGGGAAAGGCTTCCACTTAGGTAAGGTGAGAGCTTTGTTGACCTTTTAGTTCAAAGAGAGAGGTCTTTTCAAAGGAGATTTTGAATGGAAGAGTTATAACCTTAGTTTAAGCTCTGTCTGTCCAGCCCGGGAATGTTTTCAAGGAAATAAGCTTCATGGGATGAAGCTGGACTTCATTATAGTTTTTGGGTTAAGGACAGTTGCAGGGTAAGGCTTTAAAAAAATCTCAGGTACTTGTGCCAAGGGTCAGATGATGATCAAGAAAAATTTATTAAAAATATATTTTATCATGGTGGGCAAAACTTATTTCTTTTAGTAAAGCCATTCAAAAAGTAACCACGGTGATTTTATTACAAGAAAAAATTACCTTTTTGAATAATGGATTTTTGAAAATGAGGATGATCAGGCAAGTTGTCCCGTAAGTTCTTTCTGTGTTCTCAGTGATTTCTGAAGAGTAGTTTGACTTTATTTCAGAGTATTTTGTCTGAAGTCAGATTCAAGAATTATGCACTGAGAGTTCTGGTGATTGCTGAGAACCTTTTCTAGTCTGGATATTGATGGGTTGCTCTCACTAAGTAGTTCTGTTTTTCAGTGGCTGTGCTTGCAGCCTGCCAGGGATGATTCATCTCTGGTCATCTGAAAATTTTAGTTGACCCAGTTGGCAAATGGAAAGGTTCAGAACATTGTGCCTTGGTCTGGACGTGTTTGATTAGATTGGAGTGTGATTTAAACAGTCATTTGCATAACTGCTATATTGACCAGCACATAAAGATGACCTTGTGAAGGGGGTACCAATTTCCCAAGAACTGAGGGTCATCTTTCCCAGCAGGAGGAGAAGCATAGCGTTATGGTTCCCAGATGATCAATTCCCATGGAATATATGCTTGTCACAACCACGTGGACAAAAGATCTTTGGTGAATTGAGACCTTAGGTTGATAATGTGTCTCAGGTTGGTTTTAGATCCTTGCTTTTAACAGAAGGGACTTTGTCCATTCTCATACATTCTCTTTACAAGTCCAGCCAAATCTGCTTCACCTGCACCTAGGTATGCTAGCATCACTACTGAGTTCTAGGGCCAAGTTTTGGGGCAGTTGGAACGGTATGGAACTGCACCTTTTGTTTCCTAAGGTAAAAGCCTGGAATATCTAAGAGAATCCAACTATATACAGTTAAACGAACTCAATGACTAGATCTGCCTAATTATAACACCTGAATTTGAGAATTTTGTTGGAAACACGAGACATTTTACTGGGGACTGCAGGAGATACTGCTTGCTTTTTTGTGGTTGTTTAATAATTTTCTGCATTATACACTTAACATCTTTTGTTGTTGTAAAGCATATAAATTTACTGTTAATTTAAGGATGACATCAGTAAGGAATTTTTATATTCTATATTTTTCTCAAATTTCTTTACATGTACTTTTACTAACATTAGTGTAGTGTACTCTGCTTTGTAAGTAAAAAAAGACTTTGAAAAATGAAGGCCAACCCTGTATAACTGTGCCACACAACTGTCAGGCCTTGGTTCCCATGCTGCACTCCACGATGACACAGTCAGCCGACTGGGTGGCACCAACTTCATGACACACCTGGCTCCCAGACCGTGGTTCTCACGTCATTCTTCATAGCAACACATCAAGCCAGCAGGATGGTGCTGACTTCTGTGACACACCTGATATTGGTCTATACAGAAGATATAAAGTCTAAAGTCAAATGCATGTGCATTATTGGTCTGTTAGTTACTATGTAAATTTCCTCGCCGCTGATTGGTCAGCAGTTCATATAAATACCACTGTACTTTGTTAATAAAGTACCATTTTCAAGATCAACATCTTATCTCCATTATTGTCCTGCCAAAGTGGTGACTCTGCCACACCAACACCCAGCAAAGATGTCTGAGACGTCCGGTGACGACACATCACCCTCCCCTTCAGCCCCTCCTACCGATACCATCTCCCAAGCTTCCAACCTTCACACCGACTAACGCCTACATTTGGTTCTGTCGAGCCAAAGTCACTCTTAGAATCAAGGATGTATGGTCCTTGTCGACCAAGGCAGATAATGTTCTCGCCGCCCTGCCAGACCACCTCTTACCTCAGCTAACAGAATGGTTGGACACTAAAGGCACCGACATCTTCCAGTACAAAGATCTGAAGGAGGTCCTACTGGACAGAGTCACGCCATCCCCAGCTGTTTGTGTACAACAGTTCTTTGATGCAGCACAGCAACTCTTGGGTGATCAACACACATCCGCCGCCCTTCTCGAGATGAGAGCCCTCGCCCGTCTTCCTTCTGCAGCAGACAGTTCTTCCAAATCAGTTGACATCCTCAAGGCATCTGGCTGCAGCGCCTGCCAACGTCAGTAAGGGCAGCACTCGCCAACATCGAAGACACAGCCGACGATACCCTCTCCACCCTAGCAAACATTCTGACAGGTGCCCACGGTGATGCAAACTGCCGCCAAGCCCACGCTTTCACCACCTTTCCAGGAACATTCAACCCTTCAGCGACAGACAACCTTCTTAACGCCACAGAGGCTATCATGGCCGTCAAACCATCTCCTACTTCCAGGACAAACCCTTGCTGCCCATTCCACCTTCAGAAACCCAAGGGTGCGACCACACTCAGCAGTAATCACCACAGTTTCAGCTTTGCCGATACCACAGAACATTCGTCCCTGCCACCAAGAACTGCCTCCCAGGATGTCCATGGCCAAAAAACGCATGAAATGGTTAACTCCACTTGTGGTAGCCATAGCAAGTGCGTATCCCTCAACTGGGGTCCATACAAATGTACATGAATCTAACCTTAATCCTGACATATCCAATCCTACATGCTCTATCAGCACCTCTATCTTTTTTATCCTTGATTCTGCCACAGGTACTCACATTTTTGTCGACACGGACTTGCTGTTCCCTTCTGCCTGTATCCAGTCAACCGACCAAATGCCCACAGCCATCTGACGTCCAACTTACAGCTGCTAATTGTGATGAACCAGAGTCAGTTCTTCAGGTTCTAAAATAAAAACAAAAAACAAATAGAATGGGACTGGACTGACTGGCAGCAGTCATGACAAACCACGGAGGAAGGAGCGTAACAAAATCACTGAAGCACCTTAAAACTAATTTATTATAATAAAGTTATTTACATTATGTACAAGTGAGTCAAGGTTTGGTATTAAACAAATCACATAATTAAGAGTCAGAATCAAAAACAAATGTAGCTAAAACTGAGTTTCTCTGCCAAAAACCAGTAAGATCAATAACAATGAACAAACAATCATCGCATTAACTCAGTCAACAATAAAATACAAAAACACTTCAGCTACATCACATAACCAAGCAGTTACATTACAAATAAACAACAGGCAGCATAAATAATAGGAAAGCACAGCTTTCCTGTTAACAATAATCAAACAGGATAAACAACATACTCAAGCAGCATAAAAAAAAATCACACTAACTCAGGGTAGCACAATATAAAAAAAACAGACTATCTCCGTAGAGACGTCGAGACAGACCCAGCTGTCAAAGAGAATGAAGATACTCAGACGAACTCCGTGAAATCATTGAAGCAGCCAGTGAATGCAAACAGGAACACATCCAACACACAGATGATCATGGCAGAAATGTCTAGACAGCCAATCTGCTGTCAAACAGGAACCAATTCCACAGATAACTACGGTTTAGTCATCCAACCATCCTCTGCTACCACACCCAACAGGTAAAATGATACCTGCAGCAAAAAATAGGGACTCCTTGCTGCTATGCTGCTGAGACCTGACTTGCTGCCATACCAAACCCAACTGTTGCTACCAAAGCAAAGGCAACAGACGTAAACTTCACACACACAGAAACAAATACCAACAGGTAAGGAGACAACACCCACAACAAGGGAACAATCTGCGAATGATTGTTCTAAAAAAACTCATTAAACATCACACAATGGCTTTCCCATCCTTACCTTTGGTCAGAAGCATTTTGCCCTTAACCTCGGTGACAGAAAGTACCACTGGCAGTTTATCGTTGCGAACATCTTGATACCTCTTCTTGGGGCGGACTTCCTGGCACACCACCTACTGCTCATGGACATTGCCAACGGGCACCTTGTCAATGCCACCAATCTGTCCACAATGCCCTTTGTTGCAGCCCCCCGCAGAACTCACCCTCCACGTCACCGATTCCAAAGATGAGCATGCATACCTGCTTGTCACATACCCAGATGTTTTCAAACCTGAACTACGACAATCTCATCTAATCTCTGCCAAGCACAGTATTTTCCACCACATTAAGACCCTGAACCCTCCTGTACATGTCTGTTTCCGATGCCTACCACCAGAAAAACTCGCCGCTGCAAAGAAAACTTTCGCAGAGATGGAGAAGTTGGGTTTGTGTCAAAAGGCATCCAGTCCTTGGGCATCTTCCCTCCACGTAGTAACAAAAAAGGACGGCACCCTGTGCCCATGTGAAGACTACAGAAGGCTGAACGTGATCACTGAGGCTGACCACTACCCCCTCCCTAACATCACAGACTTGACCACCTTCCTACACTGTGCAAAAATTTTCTCAAAGCTGGACCTTCTCAAAGGTTCCTTCCAGGTCCCCATGAGTTCTGAAGGCATCCTGAAGGCTGTCATCAGAACGCCCTTCAGCACCTTCACCTTCAATTACTCATGCTTTGGCATCTGCAGTGCAGGAGCTACTTTTTAGCGATTGATGGGCGGCATCCTGGGAGACCTTCCCTTCTGCGTCTGTTATGTCGATGATATTTTAATTTTCTCAGCATCAAAAGAAGAGCACCTCCAACACCTGCACATCGTCCTCCAATGCCTGCAAGAAAATGGCCTCGTCATCCAATACGACAGATGCTCTTTCGCCACCAAGAGGGTAGAATTCTTGAGGTGCGCAATACCTTGGGGTGTCCAGCCCTTGTCTGAAGAGGTTGCCGTCGTCATGAAGTTCCCCACCCCTACTACCGTCAAGGGCCTACAAGAATTCCTCAGAATAGTGAGCTGTTATCATCACTTTTTGCCTGACATCTCCTCAACCTTGGTCCCATTCTATGAAGTCCTCAAGGGCAAACCCAAGGCCCCCACCTGGGGATCCCTGCGGGAAGCGCCTTCACCTCCACGAAAAATGCCCTTGCCAAGGCCACTGCCCTCTCTTTCCCCTCACCAGGTCATTTTCTACTGCTTTCCACAGATGCCAGCAACATAGCCATAGGAGCTGTCTTGGAGCAGACCATCCACAGTCGTCCTTGACCCCTTGCCTTTTTTAGCTGGAAACCTAGCAAGACAGACAAACTACTCTACGTTTGACTGCGAGCTCCTGGCATTGCACCTTGCTGTCAAACACTTTTGACATTTTTATAGAGGCCACGCCTTTCACCCTTCAAACTGACTAACTGCTGCTGGTGCATTCTATAAACCGACAGTTCAATGCCTGGTCACCCCATCAGCACCGCCACTTGTCAGCCATCACCAGATTCAGCTGCACCTGTCAGCGCATTCCTGGGAAACACAACCCCTTCACTGACGCCCACTCCAGAATCTCCATCGATGCAGTACACCTCGGCCCTCAACTACAAGCAGCTGGCGGCCAAGCAACAGCAGAACCCAGAGCTCAATGCCTGCAAGACCTCAACATCTCTGCAATGGCATGACGTCAGCCCTACCTCCATCCTCTGTGATATCAGCAACGGCTGCCCTCACCCATAGATCCCACAGGCACTTAGACGTCACATCTTTGACATTGTCCACGGTCTGGCACACCCTTCAGGACGATCCACAGCCTCCCTCCTGAAGAAGCACCTCTTATGGCATGGCATATCGAAAGATGCAAAGTCGTGGGCCCATGAATGTTCTTCCTGTCAGCTCTCCAAAATCCAGCATCACACAAATTCAGGTGTGAGGCTCCTTTCCTCAACCACAACACCATTTCGCCCATGCCCAGATCGACATTGTAGGACCCCTCCTGCACTCCGAAGGACATCTTTACCTACTCATAACGGTTGACCGCTCAACAAGGTGACCTGAAGCCGCCCTACAACAGAGGCATCAGCAGCAGCATGTGCTAGTGCTTTCCTCTCATCATGGGTGTCCAGATTCGACGTACCTGATCACATCACCTCTGGCAGAGGCACTACCTTCATGTTGCAGCTCTGGGCATCCCTAAACCACCTCCTGATCACCCAGTTAATTCACACAACCACCTACCATCCCAAATGGTCGAGAGGTTCCACCACACCTTGAAAGCAGCCCTGATGTCTCGCTGCAACTCCTCAACCTGGTACTCGCAGCTTCCATGGTTCCTCCTTGGACTTCGGATCACACCTAAAGAAGGCCTTGACCTGTCAGCAGCCGAGATGGTGTATGGCGATCCACTCATGATACCTGGTGAATTCTTTCCCGACAATAACACCTCACCCGACATCATCAGCTCTAGACCATCATTGGAAAATTCATCCCTGACCACCCATCCCACAAGCCAAACGACGAGACCTTTATCCCCAAGGATCTACATACTGCAACGCATGTTCATCAGAACTGATGCCGTTCGACTGCCTTTGACCCAGCCTTACACGGGCCCCTACTGGGTCATTGACCGCAAGCAGACAACCTTCCTCATCAACATCCACGGCACGACAGATTGGGTTGCTATTGACCCCTGAAAGCAGCATATTTGCCCATTGACATTACTCCTCCAGTCCAGTTTTCAAGGGCAGGACACCCTCTGCAATGCCCGGGTCAACTTTTGAGGGGGGATATTGTGCCACACAACTCTTAGGCCATGGTTCCCACACTGCATTCCACGACGACACAGTACGCCGACAGGATGGCACCAACTTCTGTGACACACCTGGCTCCCAGACCATGGCTCTCATGTCGTTCTCCATAGCAACACATCAAGTCAGCAAGATGGTGCCGACTTCTGTGACACACCTGATCTTTGTCTATACAGAAGATATAAAGTCTAAAATCAAATGCATGTGCATTATTGGTCTGTTAGTTACTCTGTAAATTTCCTGGCCACTGATTGGTCAGCAATTCATATAAATACCACTGTACATTGTTAAAGTATTTTCAGGATCAACGTCTTGTCTCAATTTTCATCCTGCCAAATAACCATACCTTTCCTGACTATTACAAGCCAAACTGCAATCCTAATTGCAAGAGCAGAGTGATATATGCCAAGGGTCCCAACAGTGAAAGCAGCCCGGTATGGAAAAGGTAACTGACAAAGAGTAAACTATAAAAGAGAAGTGAAAAAGCAAAACAAGATGAGTAAAAAAATTAGGTGATTCAAGCTATGAAGTCAGACTGGTCAACAAAAGAGTATTGCTTCAGGTTTGAAATTCTGAAGTTCCAACAATTCAACTACAGGATAAGGAAGATCATTTCACAGCTTGAGTCACTACAGTAACATAAAACTTTTAGAAAACCTTTGGGAATTGAACCTGATATATAACAAGGAAAAAATGCGCCAAAGTTTCTTTGGCGCAATCAAATTTTCTGTACATTGTATGATCAAGGCCACCGAAAATAGATTTATCTTTCGGTGGTATCGGTATAATGCTGTATGAGCCGCGGCCCCTGAAACTTTAGCCATGGCCCGGTGGTGGCCTGGCCTATATTGTTGCCAGACGCACAATTAAGGCTAACTTTAACCTTAAATAAAATAAAAACTGGTGAGGCTAGAGGGCTGCAATTCGGTATGTTTGATGATTGGAGGGTGGATGATCAACATACCTATTTGCACCCTTGAAGCCTCAGTAGTTTTTAAGATCTGAGGGCGGAGAGAAAGAAGTCTGGACAGAAGAGAGTGCGGACAGACAGGCAAAGCCGGCACAATAGTTTTCTTTTCAGAAAACTAAAAAGGTAATGACAATGCCAAATAACAGGGCATCCAAGAAATAACCAGCTTATGTACGTTCTGTTGAACATTGTATCACTGAAGTACATTAGGTAAAGGAATGAGTAAATCTACCTTCATAGACCACTGTCAAACACATCAAGAAGTTTGAAGGGAGGACACCAACAACAGCTTGTGCTGTGTAAGTGAGGCAGTTATATTTGTCATTTCAACAGCAGTGAAGTACCTTAAGTCTTCAGTATTGTAGAACAAGGTTTAGTTTCTGTTGGTCACTATTCGACCTTCGTCTACCCCTCTGGAATGGTATTTGTGCTCCGGATGTGTCATGTATTGTAGATGCTCCTTAGAGTCATAAAACCTAGTGCTCTATTTGTCATGGCATTTCTTTATTGTAAGTACGTACTATACAATACTTGAGGTAATTTCCCGTTGTCCTTTCAGGTGCTGACTTAAGTGTCACCCTCCAAGGGTCTTGGCATTGGAAAAATGAGAGACAGGAAATTATTTTGGTTTTCTGTTTTATGTTAAAAGTAAGCTGAATTTAGATGACATAATCCCCATTGTAAAGTTTAAGATAACTGTAGAATGTGTTGGTTGTGAATTGTATCAGATTTCATTATTATTTCCACAGCACAAGATAGACTATGTAATC
Source organism: Macrobrachium rosenbergii (assembly GCF_040412425.1). Classification (NCBI taxonomy): domain Eukaryota; kingdom Metazoa; phylum Arthropoda; class Malacostraca; order Decapoda; family Palaemonidae; genus Macrobrachium; species Macrobrachium rosenbergii. The sequence goes on along the minus strand of NC_089796.1, from coordinate 40,720,975 downwards.
CATTTTGCTGCGATGAAGGCTGTTGGGGAGTCGATGCAGTTTCCTCTAATTTATTACAAAAACAATGTTATTGGAACTATTAATCTTATGGAGGTAAGTTACGCACATAAGAACAGTACTGTATATTGTAACTGATAATATACTAAGAAATAATATTTTTAAACAGTGCTTGTTTTGTAAATGCATCGTTGAACTGGTCCTATATTTCAATTGCTAATATTTGTTCAAATCCGTGTCAGAATAGGTGATTTTACCAGCAGTTATGCAAGTTTAGTGACTCAGAAAAGGATAAAAACCAGTTTATCATCACAACACTTTTACAGTCTTCATATGCTTGCATTGATGATGATGATAATTCTGTATGGCCTTTATTTTTCTATAATTTGTTAATAGCCATTTTATTTAAAGTGTTATCCTCTAACGTTTGTAAGACTCTGTAGAAGTTCAATATTGTGTTCAAAAGACTAAAATCGTTAATACAAAAATTCATTTGTGTAGAGTTCAAATTAGTTCTAGAACTATATTGATTAATCTGAGAGATGTATTAGTATTTGATTTTTGGCAACAAGACATCCAACAAAATAAAATTCTGTCGTTGCCTTCTGTTTGAAATGAGGACACAAAATTCCTTTACTTCGCTTATGACTTAAAAACATAAATTCTTCCTCCTTGTCCAGTGAATTGTGCAAGGAAGGGACTTACATTCGCTGCCCCTCTCCTGTTTTCTACTGTTTTTATTTTTTTTTTTGGTCTTGATATATTTTAACAAGTTTTGCAGTTGATAAGCCAATTTTTGGGGATTTTGGTAAGTTGTTTTAAAAGAATTTGACATGCACATATCTCCTGATTTTCTAGGTACACTATATACTTGATTTATGTAGAATGTGAGCCAGGAAAATGCCAGCACTCAGTCATTTGTCACATGCCTGTAACATTCTAAATATTAAACCACTTTTAAGGACTAAATGCTTTCGATATCTTTGAACTTTAAAAGAAAATATTAGGAGCATAGGCTACTTATTATGCATTTCTTTAAAAAAAGCTTTCAAGCTGAGGTATTCAGCTATTTTCAAATCCAAGTAAAACATTTCAGGAGCATATATGTTACATTGTAGGAGCATATGTGATAAAAGAACTTTATTAAACAATTAAGCTACAAAACTATGAACAGTCATTTTTCACTAATGCTCAGCAGAATTCGCTAAGCTTTCATTTAGTTAGGTGCTTATATCCATAGTTTTGTTCTCAAAGTTAAGTACAGTGCAAAGAAATTATAATCACCTTCACCTTCAAAGAAGTTGTAGGATTCTATGAGTGATGCTAGTTTTCTTTGATGGCCTTTGATTGGACCTTTGTGGAGATATCTGTTGTAATGTGCCTCATGCTGTACTTTCTATGCTTTTGCTCTGGTACACAAAGTTTCTTGGAAGTTTTCATATTCAGCTAAAGGTAGCCTCACTTTTATGTACTTTACTCTGTTATTCTTGATCTTAAAATGCTTTTCTTTTGCAAAGCAGAGAATTGTTCTAAATTCTCACAAGCAGTATTACAAGCACTTTTTAGTTTATATATATATATATATATATATATATATATATATATATATATATATATATATATATAATAAATAATATATATTATATGTATATAATATATTTGCAAAATTCTGCTACTTGTAATGAACCCTATACTCATGGGTAAAATTTATACCTGATGTATTTGCAGGCAATGAAAGCCCACAATGTATACCAGATGGTGTTCTCATCCTCTTGCACAGTGTATGGTGACCCTGAACACCTTCCCATCACAGAAGATCATCCTACTGGAAATGTTACAAATGTATATGGTCGCACTAAGTATCTCATAGAAGAAATGTTGAAGGATCTCTCTAGAGCAGAGGAGGTTTGTTGAACTTGAATTTTTAGTTGAGTTTATTTTAATTCTTTATATAAATATGTATATATACATGTATGTATATATATACACGTAAATTTTTGTCACTGTTTGGTATTTTTATATGCACAAATACTATTTCTATTCATGATCCAAGTCAGTGTATTTCAGTTGTTTCTAAACTTTGCAGCAGTTCGAATTCAGCTTGATGAAGCACCTACCACTTACAATTCTCCTTTGGGATTAAGTTATTTCTGAAGTATAGTGAAAAGGATACTAAATTATATATATATATATATATATATATATATATATATATATATATATATATATATATATATATATATATATATAGTAGTGTTCCCACAGGGGTTCCTGTGACCATTTTTCCGGGACCAAGGTTTGAAGGTTGGTTTTAGTCAATTTGAGGGTGCTGATTAAAATGAACTGGGGTGCGCCTCGTGAAAATGTAGGCTAACTCGGCCAGACGCGAAAATTCAAAATGGCCGCCATGCGGCTACCAGTATATAAAATACTGCGTATCTTTGCTTCTACATGGCCGATTTTTATGATTTTTAGGTCTAAGCATATGTTTTTAAGGTCATGACTGTCATGTATTACCATTTTAGATTGTTATATTAAAGGTTTAGTCACAAGATATAAAGTATAACTTCTTGGGTGCCAAATCCAAATCAATTTTCTTTTAATTTTATTGGCAGTGACTCTCTCCTTTATCTAGGACACTAATATGATAAAAGAATAGCGTAAAAAATAATGTATCTGAGACATTCATGATAAAATAATATTAACATCTCTTATATTTTGACTGTGGCACTGGTTTTACAGTTGTAAATTAAATGAAATAACGATCATCTGATTTATCTCCATTGAAACACACAGGCCTACATGTAATTCTTCAGTCACTATCTGAGTCACTTGCTCCGGAGTCACAAACTTCATCATTACTTTCAGCCTCATCATCATCATGCAACAGTGTATGTGTGTGCTCAACCAAGTCATGCAAACTTCTTGGGAGTGCATCCTGGCTATACCCCACTGGCACACATCTACTGTCTTTCAGTGTCCATCCATGGATGGTGAGATCTGGGGGTGCATCCGGCTTGTCATAGTTTAGTTGGATGTAAACTTGGTAGTTTATTTGCGTCACATGCAGATTGTGAGAATCTGGATCTGGTGGGATGCGGGATGTGGACTTGCTTTTCATCTGACCCTACTTCAGTGCTCTGGCTTCACCTAAAGTTTTACTGATTGTGTCATTATAGATGTCTAATAGTGAATGTGGCCATTCTGAAGCACCTCTTGTGTCACTGGAAGTATTTTGCCAACATCTTTCAAAAGTGTTCCTTTGTCATAAACTGTTTTTTTCCCCATGTCCATAGAAGCCAGATGTTGTAACAGATCCACTGTGAATGTGCAGTGGTATTAATATTTCAGCTACATCATCAGAGCAAAGGTCTCTGCAGCTGATGATTTTGTCTTTCCAGCATCAATGACAACTGTCTCCATTTTTCCTGCTATTCGGATTTGTGAATAGATGAAGAACAGGATTGTCTGCCTCAGTGTGACTACATTCAAATTCTTCCATCCTTTCTCCGGAGGAGATGTTCCAACAATTTTGCCTGATGGAGTACACAAAGTTAATTCCGCAATGATTCTTTGCAAGTTTGGTGAACTCATCCTTCAGAAACTTTTGCAGCCTTTGTTTGTTTCCCTGATTGCTGAACAGCAAGTGAAAGTCTTTTGTGGCAGGAAACCTATCTGATGTTTTCATGTACACATTTCTGGACTCATTTTTATATGCTGTCGTGGATTTACGTCGCTCATGCTCACTCTCTTTGATGGAATTTTCCACACCATAGGTAGCCTCATTTACAAACACAATCTGGCTTGCATTTGGATGCCTTCTGTAAATAACAGAAAAAAGCTTTTCTGCATAATCACCCCACATGAGGGCAGACCCATCACCTTTCTCACGATCTTCTGCTGTTGGGGTTGCTAAATCTCCACAGGAAACCCATATCGACTAGGGCAATTTACTGATCTGGAAAAGGATCAACTTGCTGCATGTTTAGTTTCTCAACTAATTTGGACTTTTGCATCTTCTTCATGGTACCATTGATGTTAAATATGGGTAAACACTCATCTGTCACACGAAATTCCATCACCTTTGCGAGAGTAAACTCCTCTTTACCAGATTCTGCCAGCCAAATTACCGATGCCATTGCCCTGTTCTCCATAGCATCTGTCTTTGTCACTTTGCCTGGGATTGAATCCCTAGTTACAGGAGGTTTGCTGAAAGTGTATCTTGAGCATTTGTGTATAATGGCATCAAATGGTGTGTTCTGTGAAAACATTCATTCTCTGAAGAATTGAGTTACTCTTCTTTCGCCGTCTTCATGAGCACTTTCAAAATCATGTACCAAGTCACCTGAGGCGACAACACCAGATACCAGAGCTCTCAGTTGTGGTTCGTGCAAGTTGAATGGATCACAGTCAAACTCAGTGATGCAACTGTCTAGGTCTTGGACAGCCTGTTCATCAGTCTTCTGACTGATCAATATGATTCTGAGAAGAGGTCTTCATCTGTGCCAGTGTGTGAAAAGCTGCCCTTACTCTGTTAACTGAGTTCACGTCCCTCATAATACTTAATATCATCTTCTCATTCCGCAGAATTTTCAACCAGCCAGCCTTCATCTTGGAACCTTTGTTCATTGTCATTTCAATCCACAGGTCTAGAGGCAAACACGAATATGGCCTGCCAGTCATTGATTGTGCAAACAGTCCATCTCGTAGGTATCTGGCTTTTTCCTTGGGAAGACTACTTAACTTCAAGCCAGAATTCCACAAGCCAGTGAGCATACCGATCATTGTCGTAGACATGGAGCCATGGCATCATTATTCGCAATGAAGCCTTGAATTCATCCCAGTTCCTTGTTTTCATTGCATGGATATTCAGCATCAGAATTTCTACCATGGACATGAAACTCAACCAATACTTCACCACGGAACTGTTAGATGACTCAAAGCTCTGGAACACTTGTTTCACGAAGGACACAATATCTGGGTGAGATTCCAACTCTGAAGTTGTGGAGGATTCCTGAAGTATGGCAATCTTCTCCTTTGTATTTTCAGATAAGGACACACCATCCTGCAGGCTTTTTCTGATCATCCGTCGACTCAGAGCTTCATACATCAACCGATGACATCAGATGTTGCGTTTGTAGTGTTTCCCATGTAGTGCCTTCTCTACTGAACCTTCAGCAATGACGTGCAGCAACCAGTATGTCAGACAAGCCAGAACCATCAAACCGTTTATAAATGGCAGACATGAATGAGCACTGCATGTGAAAAGGCCCAAGAAATGGCACAATGTCTTTGAAGGCTTTAGGATTTTCATTCCTCAGTTGCACCATAAGTGCATAAACTGGTTGATCATCAACTAGTACAAGGAAGGGCATTCTTTTCTTCTCATCTGTAACAACCATCCTGCATATCACTTCATGGACTACAGATTTGTGTGGAGGCTTAGGGAATGTTAAGAAATAGTATGGTTTGCTCTTTTTCACATCTTGCTGCATAGTAACCTGAAACCCACCAAATGCACCAGTTATTTGTTCATCAGCAGGCACATTTGCTTGGTCATCTGCAAGACTCACCAAAGCATGGATGACACTCCTCTGTCTCTGTACATCTGTGTTCTGACACCTAATATCAATCTCTGTTTTATAGGGCTGAACAACATGTTGCTGCAGGCACAAACGTTTCAGGTCTTCTGAACTTGTGGGAAGTGGTCGAATGTTTCTTTCTGCATCTCGTAGAATCACTTCCAGGTCCTCAGGTTGCACAAACATAACATTGGTGCGGTGTGACGTATCAGCGCCTGTCAGTGTGTCTTCACAGAAGTCGTCATTGTCAAGAATGCCAATCCTAGGAATATTCTCTGCAAGCTCTAATGGACATACATTTTTTTCAAGGTCATGTTTTGCCCAAGAATCATAGAGTTGACGAACAGATTTATAGCTGATACCGAGGGAGAACTTTTGGAGGATGTCCAGAATCTCTTGGCTTCGAGTCAATCCATGCAGTGTGACTGACAGCTGTGTTTGAAATGCAGAGCTTTTTCCTGTGATGTATGACAAGAGCAGCGAGGCAAATGCATGAACCAAAGGGTCTCTATTGCTTTCTTCAAAATTTTGCTTCTGTGGGGTTTTCAACCATGTCAGAAACTTCAAAAGCATGTTATTTGGGGCTTGTGGTGTCTCCAGCTCCTCGACACTTGGTGGCCATGCCATTACAGGAATACTAGCAAGAGCATCTTTCATGCGTCTGGCAACATTGTTGAGCAGCTGATCATCACTGACACCCAATGAATAAATGGCTGCTTCAGTATAGTTGCCACTGGCTGATGTATCATACTAGTATACTTTCATATTTTCGATGGCGGTCATGAAAGCCAATCTTTTCACCAAATTCTTTCTGAAGCATTTCCTTGATGTTGCTTGACTTCTTGCCACTGGGGTCGAGCCCAAAGTTTTTCAGTAAGGCCTTATAATCAGACAACAGGCTCTGTAGAGTTAGCAACTCATGCTCTTCGAACACAACCAAGCGTGCATGTTTGAAGAACATCTCTTGTACTTCAGAGAGATGAATATCTTGTATATGGAGCTGATCATCTTCACTGCATTTTGATGGTGACACATACTTCTTCCAGCATGAACGGTGATAGCGGATTTTTGCTGCAAAGGGACCTGGTATGGCATCTATAAGTGTTAAGATGCGAACACGCATCCTGCTGTCCTGGAGGTACACTATATGTGCCTTGAATGCATACCAGGCATCCATCATTTGCATAATATGCCATCGGTCCCTGGTGGTGTGTTTTTTTTATCTTCTGGCTT
>NC_089796.1:40699163-40711663 GCF_040412425.1 Macrobrachium rosenbergii | reverse complement strand
TTGTCACTAGGCAGGGATGTTCTCACATCTCAAGAATATCCGATGCATTCCACACGTATACATTTTTACTAATCAGGATGTTCGCCAGACACCAGCTAAACATTCTCTCAAGATTCTTCCCAATGCCTTTAGCCACACTTATTAGTCAGACATCTACTGTGTATTGTAATTCATAAAATATCTGTGACCTATGAGCTTTTCAGATGCTTGACCACCACAAAGAAGTGCTGCTCCCCCCCAGCACTAGGGAGATAGCAATAATTAATTGCTAGATTCGTGCACTAAATGGACAGCCACACCCCTGATCTTTAGGTGAGGGTTTACTCACACAATGTTTTCATACACGAGAGGTACCCCACTTCACAAAGGGTATGACGACAAATAAAGTAGCAATGAGGAGGTACTGATTCGGAGCTGGGAAAGGGTTGTCTTCCGGTTTTGTAGGAAGTGGTGGAATTGTGGCGATCACTCCCCTTAAAGGTGGCACTGGAACAACTTGATGTTACGCATGAAGATGCTACATGAAGAAACAAGTAGTAGAGTTGAAGAGACACTTGCCCAGGACTCGAAACTTCAGTGTGACTAGGCTACAAGCCGCATCGAAGAGGCAGGATCCTCGCAGAAGGAACTTATCTGATGATTTATGGCACTGGATGGACATCTGAATTTTTTTGCAGAACACCTCATTGAGAGTCTTCGTAGAGGCCACCTTGTACTCATGTTGGAACGTTTGAAAGCCACAGTCAGAAGGAGTCTGGTTATGTACTAACTTCTTCTCACATCCTAACCAGTCAACGTTTGTGAGCATAAAGATATTACTGTCACAAATATATCTATCATGAACCAAAACACATCCTGACTTTTAGTTAACAGCTGAGGATTGAAACTGGTCCCCAAAAAGGTACATAGTCTCCTCACTATCCCATACTGTTACCGAACCATTAAAACCACTAGGGAAAGGTCGTATGGTACAACTATGAAACGATTTCAAGTTACTAACTGGAACTTCCACAAGCAACCCCCTATCAGACACACTTACTTTCAAAATCTCATAATAACTATACAAATTCTCCCCAGTAAAAATTACCTGTGAACCATACAGATATGCTGCATTGATTAAAATCGATTCTAAAGACCCAAGAGGTAAAATATCTAAAAAAATTTGCCCTTTAGAAGCGGCAACCACTGCCTTAATCTGTATTTGAATTTCCGATAATATGGATTCTGCTTCTTTCTCAGTATTCAACAAGGTAGTGTGACAAGAAGACAAAATTATCGTGACATCTAAGTCTCCCTCCCATACTATCAACTGTGACCTGTAACCCAGTTAAAGACGTCCTTAATGTCTCAAAACCCTCTCGTAATTTCTCATTGTCTCGTAAAATCATCAAGGTTTTACTTGGCTAGCTAATTCTGCCAATAACTGTTCAGTTTTCACCAAATTAACAATTGACATATTAGCAAGTGTTCTTATGACCAGAACGGCTTCAATTAACAATGGCGCAGCCCTCTTGCTCCTAAAAAGAAACCTGAGAAGTCGAAGAACCTAAATTTGGAAGCCATGTTAAAGTCTTCTTAATCTTATCCTGGACCCTAACAACTGTAGCATTGAGTTCGATTAACCAACCCCGCAGTGGATCAGACAGATTCCATCCGGTATTCATCTCACCCAATAAGCAACTGAACTTTATTCTGGGATGCTCCAAGCTAATTCCTTGCCGAACCTATATCCTCCAACTATATACTCAGTTACCAGAGCCCGAAACAAAAAAAAAAAAAAAAAAAAAAAGAGAAACCCATGTATCTATAAATTCTACAGTATTTTGCACTTAATGTAACTAAGTTTTCCCCTCTCAGGCATTATTGCAACACACACAAAAAATTAACTGCTCTGAACTGCTGCACTTACACAGAAAAGAAAAAAAACACCAAAAGAAACTGAACTCGGACTTTTAAGGAGTTATATAATTCTACGGACAGACGTCCTCCCCAGTTAAAAGAAACTACAAATCGCACACCTTTAAAACCCATTAAAAAAAAAAGAGAAAAAAATGATCAGAAACAACAGTACATCACGGGAATTAACCCACAAGATTCCCATTAACCTGTTTTTTTAATTTTAGATATATGTGCCAACAGATACACTCCCGTAATTTCATCTTGAACAGCAAATCTATTACCCTTCTTTACTTCTACAACCCGAAAAAGACACTCAAATTTTCGACCTAGTTTATAATTCAACAGATTCCTAACATTTATTTTCACAAAAACTTATCCCCCACAGCAACTTTTTCTCTTATCTGGCTTCGAATTGCTCCTGTCAACCATATCCTGAGTTTTCAACTCAAGATTCTTAGGAAGGCACGCATATCTCTCTCTTTAGCAGTAGAGACCAGCAATTTAACTGTATCATCACCCAATGGAATAGGTAATAAATCGAATGCGCCTCGTGCTGGGTAGCCAAACGGCTTCAGTGGGAGACATTCCAATGGTATCACTAACCATAGAATTGATGTTATGCTGAACCTGTGGAATATATCGATCCCAATTTACATTATTACCCCCTACAGTAATTCTGAGAGCCTCAATTATCTTCCTGTTTGCCCGTTCGCATAATCCATTAGCTTCTAGTCTATAGGGAATAATAGTGACTTTCCAAATGCCCATTACATCCGCAAGACACTCTAATGTCTTGTTCACAAATTCTCCCCCATTATCTGTAATCATCACCTCAGGAACCCCTTAACGACAAATATATCCATTAAAGAAAGCAACTGCCACCTCTGCTGTTTTATGCTTCAAAGGAAAAATCTCTACAAACCTAGTTAATTCGTCCACAATCACCAACAGGTGCCTATGAACGTAACTCGATTCTCAGAAATTGGACAGTAGGTCCAAATGGACCCTAGAAAACGGTCTACTGGGAATAGGAAACGAACTCAATTTACAAGAAATGACCCTCGATGGTTTACATGCATTACAGACCGAACAACCTCTCACAAAGTCTTCCAGTGACGCGAGCATATTCTTCCAAAATTGTCCCTGTATATTCTGATGCTTCTTCTCAATACCCAAATGCGGACTGCCAGACCTACAGTGAACAATATCCTGAACCTTAGGTACTAACCTCATAGGGACAACTATTTGTGTCCTATCACCCTTATTCTCACTATTTCTTAGTCTGTATCTGATCTTCCTAACTAACAAATTACCCTCTAACTCATGACCGGCAAAAGGCAACTTTTAACCCTTCCTAAGTAATTCCCCTCTAAGAAACGCCTTTGCGTCTGCCAAAATCTCATCCTCATCCTGTTTAGATTCTGCTAAACTGGTATCCTAGTCTATGCAATCTCCAGGTACATAACATACATGAGAACCATCCGAATCAGAAAAACATCTACTAAGGGTGTCTGCTACATTGTCTACCCTCTGTATACCTAAGCTTGGCATCAAAATCGCTGATTGTCAAATACCACCTAGCTCTTTTAGAGGAAAGATTCGGCTTATTGAAAAGATCCAACAATGGCTTATGATCTGTAAGACTTCTACTTGATTGCCGATCAATAACATCATACAATGAACCAAACTAGACACTACGGCAAAGGCCTCCTCCTCCACTACCGACCATAGCCATTCGTTACTACCCCATGTCGGATAGAGTCCTCCATCGAACTTCTGCAAAAAGCAGGCCCCTATGCCATCGTGACTGGCATTTGTCACCAAAGTGATAGGACTCAAAATTAGGAAACTTCAACACTGGGGGATTAACTAAAGCATCCTTAATATTCTGAAAGGCTGACTGCTGTCCATCACCCTATACAAACTGCACATCGTCCCTCAGGACATCTGTCAAAGGAGACACTAAAGTAGAAAACCCTTCACAAACCTATGAAAAAATCCAGCCATGCCCAAGAAAGACCGCAAAATCGAGATGTCCCCTGTTGGTAGCCTTGTAGTGGCTGAGAGAAAAGAACTGCTGATAACACCTCAGTACCCACTCACGCTGCATCGCTGCTCTCTCTCTCTCTCTCTCTCTCTCTCTCTCTCTCTCTCTCTCTCTCTCTCTCTCAGGATTACAGCGAAACAAGCTTTACCCAAAATAATTTATTTAACAAAATCTAACATAACTAGATTGCAAGAATTGGATTAAAATATTTGACAAAATCTAACATAACTCGATTGCAAGAAATATGCCATGGATTAAAGGGTTATATTAAAAATTCCCCAAAGACCATTTATACACATAGCCATATTCTATAACTTGCACAGGTCAAAAGTAGGTCAAAGTCTAGTACATTCCCATAGAGTACGTTCCCGACCTTTACGCAGTGAAACATCTGAAGAACACAAACAAATTCTTCTTTAATTTTCAAAGCAAAAAAAAAAAAAAAAAAACACAGATATGGGAATTCCCCCCACGTTATTCAACCATAAATGCTTAAAGTACATATTATAGAAATGGAGAAAAAAAATCTAAAGTTTGGTAAATGGATATGATTCTTACCTCCGAACAGCAATGTTCAAAGTCTTTACTGGTAAAACACACAACACAAGTCTCTTTTTATTTTCGAGACTTTTAAAAAGGTTCAATGTTGGTCTTCTAATGGTTTTCTTCTCCCAACGTAATCTCTTCACACGTTGGGACTCCGCCCAAAAGAAACACACAAATGCACGTTCCTCACCGGAACATGGACACTTCCAGCGATCGCACATACAGCATCACCTCACATATTCTCATGTCTCAAAAGTACTGACGCCATCATTACTTAACGAGGAAACGCGTCAGATGATAACTAAACATTCTCTCCAAGATTTTGGGAAAGCTTTCCTCCTCACATGTTAATTCAACATCCATTGTGTATTGTAATTCATAACATACTTGTGACCTATAGGCTTTAGGATATATATATATATATATATATATATATATATATATATATATATATATATATATATATATATATATATATATGTGTGTATATATATATATATATATATATATATATATATATATATATATATATATATATATATATATATATATATATATATATATTATATATATAATATATATGTATATATAAATATATATAATAGAAGTGGAAAGTTCATACAGGGTGACGAGACATGCACGAACTTATCACTATTTCTTAAAGATTCCCTCCCGTTGTTTTCAAAGGGAAAAAATTTATTTTATGACTGCTTGGCACCTTAACTGGTGTTTCCCCGAGACAAAATGACTAACTGGCATTTATTATTAACACTCCGGTAAAACTGATGGGCTTCAGTAAGCGATCTTTAGTTTACAAATTCCGACGCATTTGAGCATGATTTTGAAAGAGATACGGTTGTTGCTATCATCACCCTTTACAAAGAGGGGCTAAGATCTGGGCTCATAGCCGAAAGCTTAAATTAAAGCAAAGGGTAGTTCAGAGGTGGTTAGCGAGATATTGTGAAAATGGGGAGTCCAGTATTCCAACAGCTCTTCCTAGGTTTGGGCGTCCCAGGAAAATTTCTGAGTGAGTTTCTCACAAAATAGAGCGTGTTTTGAAAAAGAGCCCTCCCTTATAGCTCGCAAAATGAAAGAAGAGTATCCAGACGATCTCCAGGATGCCTTTGTGAGGTGCATAAGCAATCATTTGGCAAAATATAGCATCTTTCGTGCCAAGGTTAAGCCAATACAGAAATATGAATAAAAATCAATGTTTTCCTTTGAAAACAATAGGAGGATCTTTAAGAAATAGTGGTAAGTTCATGCATGTCTTGTCACCTTGTACGAACTTTCCTTATATATATATATATATATATATATATATATATATATATATATATATATATATATATATATATACACTGTATATGAAGATAAGAAGGCCCATAAAACACTATTTGAATGTTGCAACCATATATTTTGAGCACTTCCTTCTGTGCCCCTGTTCACTGGGACAGATGAAATGATACAGGAGTATATATACAAAGCATATGTAGGTGTGGCATTAAGTCTCCGATGGTATGCAGGTGACTGTTTCCCAAGGAGGGGGGAACAATTCCCTAGTTGTTTTTGGCCTCATTAACTCCTGTTTTGCGATTCGTCTGGTGGTCGTGTTTCCTGGAGCAGCTGTTTGAGAAGAGGTTTAAGGATTAACCCGTCGATTTCATCCGCTTCCCAATGTCCTCCTGACAAGTTCATATTGTTGGTTTGATTGATGAGAGCAGATTCCAGCATCTTTCTATTGTACGGACAGCTACTTTTGAAAACCACTCCGCCCAGCTCCAATTTATGGAATGGCCTCTATCCCTGATGTGTAGAAAAAACCCTGAACTCTCCGAAGCATACCGCACTGATCTTTTGTGCTCTGTTAATCTTTGTGAGAGGAACCTGCCTGTCTCTCCCACATAAATCTCATTACAATTGCTGCACGGAATATATATATATATATATATATATATATATATATATATATATATATATATATATATATATATATATATATATATATATATATATATATATATATATATATATATATATATATATATATATATATATATATATATATATATATATATATATATATATATATATATATATATATATATATATATTATATATTATATATATATATATATATATATATATATATATATATATATATATATATATATATATATATATATATATATATATATATATATATATATATATATATAATATATATATATATATATATATATATATATATATATATATATATATATATATATATATATATATACATATACAAAGCAGAAACTTCATACAGGGTGATGAGACATGCATGAACTTATCGCTATTTCTTAAAGATCCCATCCCATTGTTTTCAAAGGAAAACATTAATTTTTTATTCATATGTATATATATATATATATATATATATATATATATATATATATATATATATATATATATATATCTTTATATATATATATATATATATATATATATATATATATCTTTTATATATATATATATTATATATATATATATATATATATATATATATATATATATATATATATATATATATATATATATATATATATATGACTTTTTTTATCACATCACTGTGATTCATATTCGATCAGTAAGCTACAAACGTCCTTTAATATCCAATTCGCTTTACCTCGGAAATAATATATTTTCATATATGTTACCGAAGGGGAATTTTTTAGTTGATAATAAGTTCGTAGTCTCGTGGGCTCGAACCAGCGAAGACAAGAACTCAGGACTACAGTGGACGCATTTTAACCCACGCGGCCAGCAATTGAGGTATAAGTGGATATCTTCTTCCCGTATACAAATCACCCGTCGAACTCAGGTCTTTGTATTTGGAGACGATATTCACCCACCTCTGCCATGCTAACCACGTGGTGCGTTTGTCGATACGCAGCCATATTATGACTTTTTTATCACATCACCGTGATTCATATTCAATCAGTAAGCTACAGACGTCCTTTAATATCCAATTCCCTCTACCTCGGAAATAATGTATTTTCATATATGTTACCGAAGGGGAATTTTTAGTTGATAATAAGTTAGAGTCGCCTCGTGGGCTCGAACCAGCGAAGAAAAGAACTCAGGACTACAGTGGACGCATTTTAACCCACGCGGCCAGCAAGTGAGGTATAAGTGGATATCATCTTCCTGTATACAAATCGTCCGTCGAACTCAGGTGTTTGTATTTGGAGATGATATTCACCCACCTCTGCCATGCTAACCACGTAGTGCATTTGTCGCACGCAGCCATATTATGACTTTTTTTATCACATCACCGTGATTCATATTCAATCAGTAAACTACAAACGTCCTTTAATATCCAATCCGCTCTACCTCGGAAATAATATATTTTCATATATGTTACCGAAGGGGGATTTTTTAGTTGATAATAAGTTCATCATCTCGTAGGCTCGAACCAGCGAAGACAAGAACTCAGGACTACAGTGGACGCATTTTAACGCACGCGGCCAGCAAGTGAGATATAAGTGGATATCGTCTTCCCGTATACAAATCGCTCATCGAACTCAGGTGTTTGTATTTGGAGACGATATTCACCCACCTATGCCATGCTAACCACATAGTGCGTTTGTCGCACGCAGCCATATTATGACTTATTTTATCACATCACCGTGATTCATATTCAATCAGTAAGCTACAAACGTCCTTTAATATCCAATTCGCTCTACCTCGGAAATAATATATTTTCATATATGTTACCGAAGGGAAATTTTTTAGTTGATAACAAGTTCGTCGTCTCGTGGGCTCGAGCCAGCGAAGACAAGAACTCAGGACTACAGTGGACGCATTTTAACCCACGCGGCCAGCAAGTGAAGTATAAGTGGATATCGTCTTTCCGTATACAAGTCGCCCGTCGAACTCAGGTGTTTGTATTTGGAGATGATATTCACCCACCTCTGCCATGCTAACCACGTAGTACATTTGTCTCTTGTAGCCATATTATGACTTTTTTTATCACATCACCGTGATTCATATTCAATCAGTAAGCGACAAACGTCCTTTAATATCCAATTCGCTCTACCTCGGAAATAATATATTTTCATATATGTTACCGAAGGGGGATTTTTTAGTTGATAATAAGTTCTTCGTCTCGTGGGCTCGAACCAGCGAAGACAAGAACTCAGGACTACAGTGGACGCATTTTAACCCACGCGGCCAGCAAGTGAGATATAAGTGGATATCGTCTTCCCGTATAAAAATCGCCCATCGAACTCAGGTGTTTGTATTTGGAGACGATATTCACCCACCTATGCCATGCTAACCACGTAGTGCGTTTGTTGCACGCAGCCATATTATGACTTATTTTATCACATCACTGTGATTCATATTCAATCAGTAAGCGACAAACGTACTTTAATATCCAATTCGCTCATTCGGAAATAATATATTTTCATATATGTTACCGAAGGGGAATTTTTTAGTTGATAATAAGTTCGTCATCTTGTGGGCTCGAACCAGTGAAGACAAGAACTCAGGACTACAGTGGACGCATTTTAACCCACGCGGCCAGCAAGTGAGGTATAAGCGGATATCGTCTTCCCGTATACAAATCGCCCGTCGAACTCAGGTGTTTGTATTTGGAGACGATATTCACCCACCTCTGCCATGCTAACCACATAGTGCGTTTGTCACACGCAGCCATATTATGACTTTTTTTATCACATCACAGTGATTCATATTCAATCAGTAAGCTACAAACGTCCTTTAATATCCAATTCGCTCTACCTCGGAAATAATATATTTTCATATATGTTACCGAAGGGGAATTTTTTAGTTGATAATAAGTTCATCGTGTCATGGGCTCGAACCAGCGAAGACAAGAACTCAGGTCTACAGTGGACGCATTTTAACCCACATGGCCAGCAAGTGAGGTATAAGTGGATATCGTCTTCCCGTATACAAATCGCCCATCGAACTCAGGTGTTTGTATTTGGAGATGATATTCACCCACCTCTGCCATGCTAACCACATAGTGCGTTTGTTGCATGCAGCCATATTATGACTTTTTTTTATCACATCACCGCGATTCATATTCAATCAGTAAGCTACAAACGTCCTTTAATATCCAATTCGCTCTACCTCGGAAATAATATATTTTCATATATGTTACCGAAGGGGAATTTTTTAGTTGATAATAAGTTTGTCGTCTCCAAATACAAACACCTGAGTTCGACGGGCGATTTGTATACGGGAAGACAATATCCACTTTTACTTCACTTGCTGGCCGCGTGGGTTAAAATACATCCGCTGTAGTCCTGAGTTCTTGTCTTCGCTGGTTCGAGCCCACGAGACGACGAACTTATTATCAACTAAAAAATTCCCCTTGAACGGTAACATATATGAAAATATATTATTTCCGAGGTAGAGCGAATGGATATTAAAGGACGTTTGTAGCTTACTGACTGAATATGAATCACGGTGATGTGATTAAAAAGTCAAAATATGGCTGCATGCGACAAACGCACTCGTGGTTAGCATGGCGAGAGGTGGGTGAATATCACCTCCAAATACAAACACCTGAGTTCGACGGGCGATTTGTATATGGGAAGACGATATCCACTTATACGTCACTTGCTGGCCGCGTTGGTAAAAATGCGTCCACTGTAGTCCTGAGTTCTTGTCTTCGCTGGTTCGAAGCCCACGAGACGACGAACTTATTATCAACGAAAAATTCCTTCGGTAACATATATGAAAATATATTATTTCCGAGGTAGAGCGAATTGGATATTAAAGGACGTTTGTAGCTTATATATATATATATATATATATATATATATATATATATATATATATATATATATATATATATATATATATATGTAATGTAAGGATATAACTATAAATTCTGAATAAAGGGACAAAGAGAGAGAAACCTTTAAGTGATAGACATTGATAGATAGAGAGAGATTTTAAGAAACAAACAGAGAAAAAGGAATGAGTGGAGTTTTGACTGTAATTTCATGACAAAACTAGACCTGAATGCTTATTTGTCTTGTGTCGAGGCCAACAAAGGTGTTGTGTTTTAAACGCCTGGGTTCAGTGATGGTTTGGAACATATAGCAAAACACCAGTAAAAGTTGTGTGTGTCGTGGTTATGAAGCCATTATGACTGCTCTTAATCGCTTTTGTAATCACAAGGAATTCATAACAAAAACGCATGGTTACCTTAGTGGGATAAACAGCCACCGAAAATTATAAGTTCCGGTGACGTCAAAGCGACCACTTTTTGAAGGCGGTGCTTTTTCCAGAAGTCCACCCAATGGGCTGTCTTTAGATTAGCCTAACCAATTAAGCATCTACAGGGCCGGACCAAAACCAAGATTCCGCCTACAGAGGGGCGGGACAAAAACTTCCAAAATTCCTTATCAAGTCCAGTTGAGAAGCAGAGAAGAAGCGAGAGAAGAAAGGACAGCAGAGAGGGTAGCAGAGAAGCAGAGGGTGGGGTTGTAAGCATCACTAACTGTGGGTTGATAGAAGAAGACACTTACATTTGACACTTACTGTAACTTAGCACTGCAATTTGTTTGTATACTACTGTAACTTTATTATTGTGTTAATGAAGTAAAGAAAACTAAATTGTGTCTTCGTCAAACCTCCTGAACTGAAAACACGCTACTACATAACAAAGCCAGAACGATAAGCATCTCTAAAGAAAGTAACTTGACAACGAATAGCAGAAAGAAGAATGAGTAAAGAAAGAAAAAGACATCACATAAATGGTGGCAGCTGAAGTGGATCCAGAACGAAGACAAACAGCGCAGTGCAAGTTTAAAAGATGCATACCAGAATTTAAAACAAGCATCTCTCTGCAAACATTAACAGTCGAAAGCGACGACGAAGTGCATCCTAACATCAGCGAACGACAACCAGTGAAACAGAAACAACAACCCAAACGTACTAGTCAAAACCCCGTAGAGTATCCAGCAAAGCAACAACAACGACTGTGTGAATGACTGAATGTCTACAAGTGAACGTACCCTGAACGTATCCTGAACATTTGAACTGAACATCGGCAGCAAAAGCAGTGAACGTTGGCAGCGAAAAGCAGTGAACGTCGGCAGCGAAAGCAGTGAACGTCGAAAGCAGTAAACGTCGGCAGCGAACACTACAACGAAATTGTGTTGGTCGCGAAAGTGATAAAAAGGCAGGGAACGAAGCATCTACAGAAAGCAACGAATACAACGCAGTCGCAGAAGTGAAAAAAAAAAACAGTTGACAAATCCACAACAGTTTACGATTGGAAGACGGCAACAGAAAATACATAAGTTGAAAAATTAATTCTCTCAATTAATTCTGTCAGTGAGTGTATTTTTTTCCAGTAATCTCTCTCGAGGATACATAACATTTATGGTTCTCTCTCTCTCAAACATTTTTGTATCTTGTTAATTTCTTTTTGTGTTTCATAGATAGGATTTTTTTTTACCTACCTTGATTTTTATGATGCATTTTTGATTACTGTTGTATTTTGGGATATAGAATTTCATATGAATTTAGAATACCATTGTAATGCAGGATTTGATTGATGAAATGTTAAATACCATTAGACATAGACATTATCGTTAAGACCAACAACAGACAGACAAAGTCGATTTCCAGTACCAACATCACCAGTATCGTTGACTCAAGGAAATACTAACACAAGTAGCAATAACAGTAATACTAACCCTATTAATAAATTTCAGTTTAGAAATATGGCGCAAGCAGTGATCATGTACGCAAGCCACACGATTCTGTGGAACAGTGGAGAGTTCAAATCCTGATAAAAGTAGATTAGAATCATACTCTGTGAACCAATGGTTATCTGACGCAGACAGTCGTATCTCCACAAATAGAATAACAGACGAAAGAACAAAAATAAACGAAGTCTTGCTATTGGTGAGTTCAGAAAAAGGTGACGCACACAGAACTTTGAATTCAGTTAGATTCAACAACATAACCACATACA
>NC_089796.1:40679163-40694163 GCF_040412425.1 Macrobrachium rosenbergii | reverse complement strand
AGGATTCTGATTTATTTATGGTGAGTTTGGACGTAGAATCATTGTTCACTAACGTTCATGTGGAGGAGACAATAGAAATTATTTTAGATAAGATTTTTGTTGATAATGACACCAGGTTCCATAATTTTACCAGAGGTCTTTTTAAACAACTTTTAGAATTGTCCGTGCTGGACACGGCTTTTATTTTTAATGGTAGTGTTTATAAACAGGTCGAGGGGATGGCCATGGGTTCCCCACTTGGTCCCATCTTTGCTAATATCTTCATGTGCTCCGTGGAGGAGCGCCTTATTGAGGACTGTCCCCTTAGGTTTTTGCCTTTGTTTTATCGGAGATGCGTCGACGATACCTTCGTTTTATTCCGACATGAACACAATGCCGAATCCTTTTTGCAGTTCGTCAACGAACTTCACCCTAATATTAATTTCACTTTGGAGAAAGAAACTGACAATAAACTCCCCTTTCTTGATATAATTATATCCAGGGATATCACTGGCCTTATTACAGGTGTTTTCCGGAAGACAACTTTTACTGGACTAGGTATGAATTTTTACAGTTCATGTTTTTTTAACTTTAAATTAAATGCTATTTCTACCCTCCTCCACAGGGCGTTTTCTCATACATCTAATTGGTCCTTATTTCACGAATAAATACTTTTTTAACCAGTTATTTTAAACAAAATTATTACCCTATTAACATTTTTTACAAACAACTTAACAGAAATGTGGAGTAATAGTTTCCTTGCCATTGCTGACTGCCCCAAAAATGAAATTTTATGCGAGCTTTCCCTTTCTACATGACGACCACTTCCGTAAGAAGTGCATTTCCCTAATTCAGAAAGAGTTTCCTGCTTTAAATGTTAAATTAATACCGAAGAATCCTTTAACCATTGGTTAATTTTTTACAGTCAAGGATCGTCTCAGCCCCCTCCTCGCATCCAATATTGTATATAAATACACTTGTCCGCGATGTAATCGCGGAACATACGTGGGATGCACGAGGAGGGGGTTGAGGATACGAATTGACTGTCATAGAGGCTTAAGCTACCGTACAGGATGCAAGCTATCAAATCCAGAGGCCTCTAACATCAGAAACCATGCTGTTCGGTGCAAAACAAACATCAGAGATGAAGATTTTACGATAGTGGGGAGGGTCTCCAACCATCACGATTTAACTATCCTAGAGTCTATTATCATAAAGAGAACTGTTCCCTCGTTGAATACTCAGTTGTCGTCTACTCAGTTATTTGTTGCTTAGCTTTTCCTTTATGCTTATTTTTTGTATTCTGTCAGTATTATTCTTTCATTTCACTTGGTGAGTCTGTGTCTTGGTTCCCTTGACCTATATCTTTTGTGATCCTTTTTTATGTTTATTTGTGTACCTAATTTTAAAGATGCATTACCATTTTTGTGAATTTTAAATATTTTAATTTTTTTAAATTCTTTTAATACTGTGATTCTATCTGTAGTGCAAATTATTTTCTTTTAGCCTTGAAAATGTGACATGTGTCATGAAACGTCGGCAATAAATTTGTAAGAATGGAGGTCTTCACTTCCCTTGTTCCTGAGGATTTATATATATATATATATATATATATATATATATATATATATATATATATATATATATATATATATATATATATATATATTATATATATATATATTATAATATATATATATATATATATATGTATATATATATATATATATATATATATATATATATATATATATATATATATATATATATATATATATATATATATATATATATATATATATATATATATATATATAAGAGAGAGAGAGAGAGACTTACAGTGAAGTTTAATAGTTGTGTAACTATTGTACCAAATTAATTCCTTTTATGGAAAGTAGAAATTTCCTTTCTACTCTTATTATTTTTAACACAATTTTCAAGTGAGCAACGAAGGATTTCTTCTTTAATGAAGGAGAAATAAGCCCTAGAAAATGGTTAATATTTTTTCAGCTATATAAGTGGGAAGAGACGAAAGACTGAACGTGTCCTGCAAAGAATCAGACGCTTTCTATAACGTACCGAGCAAGCGATTCTTTGAGCAACTACTTATGAGCTCCAGAATCAACACAGTAGAAAACTTGGAACCGCAGTACAGTAAATCAAGAAAAGTATAAATATTTATCCTCAATGGGAACATAGTGATCCTTTTTCCATAGCATTGTTTACATTACCATAGATACTATCAGATTTATTTCGGGTCCTTACATACCTTCTCTTTCTTTTTAACGCTTTTGTGGTTTATTTGTGTGGTACTAACTAATATTTCAAAGTTACGGAGCTTAATGGGTTTGTAATATACAATTTATGAATCCTCTGAAACTACATCCAAAGACGGCCCTATCAAGTTGATGTGTACCGTTGATTATAGTTTTTAAAAATGATTAGTACAGATGACTTGAGGTGCCGCTGCATAAATGAAATGCGTACGTGTAAATATTTAACCTTCAAGCTTTACATGAATATTTATCCTCCCATGGTCTCTAGTGTCTTGATTATCAATCAGACTTTTATTTTCAGAAATGGAATATAATTTCCCTCAGATACTTCAACCCAGTAGGTGCCCATCCATCAGGACGATTAGGTGAAGATCCTACTAAGAATTTCACAAATCTGATGCCCTATATTGGCCAAGTAGCCATTGGAAAGAAAGAATCTCTTACCATCTTTGGAAATGATTATAATACTGTTGATGGAACAGGTGAGTTGGGATCCAGTATGAAGTATTTATGCTACTTGAATACTTTTGTTTGGTAAATTTCCATTTTCATCGCATGTTGTTCGTCACGAACCTCAATTGGTATAATATAGTGTTCCAGTGTGTTGAATATTTTCCCACATTAGCTTACTCCGCTTGAATAAAATTTCCATCAATTAAAAACAGATTTTATTTCTTGGAGTAGTTTTTAACATTTTTATTACCTCCTCTTCTAATTCCATGATTAATATTTGCAAATTACGAAGGTTATTGTAAATTACATTACTGTAACTTATCTGTGAAGTTTGCTTAGAATTGTTCACGCTTACTGCTTTAATTCGTGATTTTACTTGAAGGTCTTCAAGTTCCTTGAAGGTAAGTTCTCATTAATCAGACCATAACCTCACATTGGGCTGCCCCTTTGTTCGAAATGGTGACAAAAATCCACATTTGTTAAAAGAAGATATCTTTCTCTCTATACTACTTATGCTGTGATGTTCGAAATGGTGACAAAAATCCACATTTGTTAAAAGAAGATATCTTTCTCTCCACACTACTTATGCTGTGAAGTGCGTTTGATAATGAAGTTTTCCAGTGAGGTAAATTTTACTTTATAATTCAAGACTATAAGGATTTGTAGACTCAGACGTGAGACCTTTCATTTCTTTTATTGTTCAACGCAGAAACACCATCAAGAAACCTTTTTCTTATGGTCAAAAGGAGTATTCTGAATAACGTAAGTGTAGTGCTTGATCTGCTTCAAATCTGTTTTGTATTTCCGGTATCGAAAGTATTTTTTTCTGAAATGAGCTTCGGAAATTTACCATGCGTCCAAGAGGTCAAAGGTTAAGTTTTTCACTGTCCTACCTTAACCCCAAAGGAAGATTTTTCATTTGCTAAACAGTTATCAGAATTCCTGTATAGGACTTCTGAATGAAGTGTATAATTATAATTATACTTAAAAGTATTAATAAACAAAAGTACAGTGACAGCAGAAAAAACATAAGTAGCCTAGTCACAAAAAATTCCTTTCTATATCGGCAGACTTTGGTAGAAGAGTCAACCTGCAATTATAGTAACTTAAGTGTTGCATAACAGTATACTGGCACTTTCACTTTACTCAGACTACCCTGATTTGGGAACAATTATCAGCTGACAAAAATAGAATTGCCTTATGTTAAAAGAGTTCACCGATAAATCTTACTATTGCAAGACATTCGTAATCAAACGTTCACCATTGTTTTGGTTGTGTTCAGATTTTCTGTGATGATACGTGCTGCGTTCAGTAAGCAAAACTAGGCGAAGGTAGCGATTGGTTTCTGCAGTTTTAAACATAAGTTAAATATTAGTCCATAAAACAAAAATTTGGATCTGTAAGAAGGGTTTCAGTACTCGGAAGACTACACGAAACACTGCCATCTTTTTGCGCTACCCGAACACAGTTTTACTGTTTTCAGATGTGTAAAAATGAAGCACTTTACGTCAACGTAAACAGAATTAAATTTTTAAAAAATTATGTACAGTTCAGTTTGGGAGGTCGAAGGTCGTGTGGTAACAAAGTTCAAAATATTCCCAGGTTTTGAAGACTGGAATGTACAGTAACTGTAATTAAATGTTCAGTATTTGTGATATTTCATACGTTATTCCTTTTCCGAGATAAAAAAAAAATTGCACAAGCCTACATTTAATACTATCAAAACCTTAAAGTACTGCATCAGCTGTTGGTCATCCATGTGCACACATTGAGACGCTGTTGCCCGAGGAAATTTACGATGAAACATACTGGTACATTATTTGGTGATCTGTTCAGGTTTTTCAGTTCACTGGTGTGTCAGCTACAGAAAAGTATATTATAAAAAAATTGAGCTTGGAAAAACGTAAAACACAGCATTTTTAAAATAAATAAATGAAATGAAGCACTACAATCTTCAATATGCTGTATCATTGGCACTTCAACGCATCGTGACAAGCATTGCAAGACACCAAAACAAAGCCAGCTCGAATGATTCACATACCATAAATATTATGTTTGGTCCTAATACAGATAGTCCAGTGAAGGTAAAAACCACAGTAGGGCCGAATACTGAATAAGTGATCTGGAATATTTTAATGGGTGCCTACCTACCTGTAGGCTATATGTAAATTTTGTTTGTAAACTTGCCGTGCAAAAGAAAAATTCAAACCGTAAGTGGATAACAGGATCTACATGTCGATAAGCCACAACTAACAGTCTTGGTAATGTAGGTGGAAGTCATGTGGCCGTATTTTTACATTCACGGTTTTTCTTTCCCAGAATTTTGCTTGTCAAATGTAGGAGGCTTCTTCGAGGTCGGAGTATCGACGCCAGGGAATACTGTATATAACATTATTTCATGGTTCTTTTTTGAAGTCCTTAATTTGTTATCTGAGGGTCTCCATGCTTTGCAGGTTGTTCTTGCAAATACCAAAGTGCCACACATCCTTTGCAATGGGCTTTTGATGGTAAAAATTTATAGATGCCGTATAGAGATTCTTACAATTCCAAGCAGTATCTATGGACAATTAAATGATCAAGTTGTCGGAAGAAGTGTCTCCTCTATAGATAATGAGCATGGTACACTTAAATGTCAGCATGTTCCTAATCACAACCATGATTAATAGTGATCTTTCAGAGAAAGCTTACCTGTAAGATTTTCATGATAGCTCTAAAAGCTTCTGTGTTGCCACACAACAGGGATTTGTTCCATGTACATGGAACAATCCAAGTATGAGATAATTGATGTTGGAGTTACAGAAGCCAGATTTCAGCTTGATGATTATGGCAGCAGAAGAATTCAGGAATCAATGCCTCATTCCTAAATAGGACTTCAGCAAGTGTAAAATCAAAGGGCTTTTTTGGGTGCATACAAAACTGTATTGTTTAATTGTTCCATGGACATAATGCTCTTGATATCTACTAGGAGTGCCCTCCTCTCTCTTTCTGTAATTGGGATAGTCTCTGGCCTACCTACTGTATATACTACAGTATATATATATATATATATATATATATATATATATATATATATATATATATATATATATATATATATATATATATATATATATATATATATATATATATATATATATATATATATATATATCTATATATATATAAATATATAATATATCTATATATATATCTATATATATATATATATATATATATATATATATATATATATATATATATATATATATATATAGCAAAAAAAACTGCAGTATCTGCAAAAAATTTTCGAAATTGAGATATGCCACCTATTGGGCTTGTGAAACACTAATACACAAGTTACTGCAGTTTCAGAATGATTCTTCAGTGCTTTCCATGAGCACGAGTATTAGGGGGTCCCATTTGCAGTATCTGCAAAATCAGTAGTAAGGCAAGAGAGTAGGCTATCTACCATTTATCTCAGTTTTGTATTTTTGCAGATACTGCAGTCTTTCATTTTAGGACTATATATATATATATATATATATATATATATATATATATATATATATATATATATATATATATATATATATATATATATATATATATATATATATATATATGATTGATTCTTCAATGCTTTCCATGAGCACGAGTATTTAGGGGTCCCATTTGCAGTATCTGCAGAAAATCAGTAGTAAGGCAAGGGAGTATCTACCTATTATCTCAGTTTTGTATTTTGGCAGATACTGTAGTCTTCCATTTTAGGGTGTGTGTATATATATATATATATATACATACATATACATATATATACACACACACACACATATATATATATATATATATATATATATATATATATATATATATATATATATATATATATATGTATATATATATATATATATATACACACATATATAATCAAATATGAGCCCATAAAAATGCCAAAATGTAAAAAGTAAAAGCTATATTTCAGAGATCAACTGTCTCTGTCATCAGGCAAATAGTGAATGGGGAAGAGTTACAGAAAAGCGGTATTTATACCAGAAGGTCCATAGGTCAGCCGTTACGTCACTCCAGTTGACAATTTCTCTCTAATCTTCTTAATCGCTGGTTGGATGAAGATTTTATCTATAAAATATATGAATCCCAGGTACCTCTTGAAAGGTTCATCGTATTTCTTTGTTTAATCAAGGCTGATTCCACTGGCTGGCTTTTGAACCGATAATTGCTGCTATAAATTATACAAGACAAATTCCAGTTTGTTCTGTGATTATGGTTATTTATGTAGTTAAAAATAGGTGAGCTCTGTTGTCCATGCCTAACTGAACGTTTATGCTGTATTAATCTCTTGGGGAGTGATTTGCTTGTACAACTGATATAAGAGTGGTCACAATCGAGGCAGGGTATTTTGTAAACTCCTGTCTCTTTGGGGACTGGCTTTTTTTGGACATTAATCAGGGATTTGGCTGAGGTACTTGGGTAGGTAAAAGCAAAAGGGGTTAGAGTTTCCAGGTCACAATCCTGTCCAGGTGTGGGATTTTTATTTTATTGTTGGGCGTCTCCCTGGTCTTGTTTTGGGGGGGACGGTAGAAAATTTTATTTTCGCGCTGCGGATTGCTTTCTCAGTTACATGGTCAGATTACTTTAAAGATGATAACTGCTTACGGATTAGTTCAATTTCCTTTTCCAGGAAATCCGGGGAACAAATCCGTAAGGCTCTTAAGAATGAATTGTTGGCTACACCAATCTTGATAGAGATGTCATGATAGCTATAAAAATGGATGTACGACAGAGAGAAAGTTGGTTTTCTGTATGTGGTAAATTTGTATTCTGCCGTTTCTTTAATTATTGAAACGTCAAGAAAAGGAATTTTGTCGTCTGTTTCCCACTCAACTTTAAATTTGATGCTAGGCACTATTGCATTTAATTTTGAAAGAAATTCGCTGAAATTGCCGCACATACTATCCCAGAATGTTAAGATATCATCGACATATCTCATCCACAGCATGTCTTTAGGTTTTATTGCATTTATTAGTACAGTTTCAAAATATTCCATGTATAGATTGGCTAAAACAGGACTTGAAGGACTGCCCATGCTCCACCTGAATTTTTGTTTATAGAATGACTCCTCGAATGAAAAAATGTTATTTGATACCCATAATTCAACTAACTTTATTATTTGATCTAGGGTTAGTGGGAAATGATCTTAATAGGGGGCTAATTTTTCTCTCAAAAACTGTAGAACATCCTGTACTGGTACTTTTGTGAATAGGAAATGTACATCTTAACTTAAAAGTTTTATGTTGTGAAGTGGTATGTGTGTTTCTTTGAATTTGTGGCAGAAATCTTCAGAATGTTTAATGTGACCGGGAGAAAATGTGCCTAAGAAAGGAGAAAGGAGGCTGACTAGCCAGTTAGAAATTTTATTTTTGAAAGCACCGGCACATGAGATAATAGGTCTGAATGGAAGAATATCTTTGAAATTTGGGAAGGCCATAAAAGTAAGGTAGTTTCAGGTTAATGGTTTTAAATTTCTCCGGTAGTTCAATGCTCTTTTTGTCTTTGCCAGTTAATCTTACTTTTCTAAAAATTCAGTGGGGACGTTTTGGAGGGGATTTTTCGTTAATTTGTCATAAGTGTTAGTGTCACTAAGGAGTTGGTTGATTTTGCCGAGGTAAAAGTCTTTGTCCGTTATCACGATTTTGCCGTCTTTACCGGATCTACTTATTACAACATCTAATTTTTGTAGCTAGCAGATGGCTTTCATAAATCTACGGGGGACAGGGTATTTCTTATTAGGGTCAGCTATTGCATGCAGTAAGATGCCTTTTAAACATATCTCTTCTCTGCTGTATTTTTTATCAGATATGAATTTGTCAAAAGCAACAATGAATCTAGTTTATTTTTCCGGTCTGCCATAAGAGCAAAGGATAAAGGTTTAAAACTAAGTGTTGGTTAATGGAAAGGGGTTGTTTTATAAATTTAAAACTTTATCTTGTTGCTCAAGATATATATTATATATATATATATATATATATATATATATATATATATATATATATATATATATATATATTGTTTTATAAATTTAAAACTTTATCTTGTTATATATATAAGATATATATATATATATATATATATATATATATATATATATATATATATATATATATATATATATATATATATATATATATATATATATATATATATATATATATATATATATATATATATATATATATATATATATATATATATATATATATATATATATAATTTTAAAGGACTCTGACCATTTAATTAAGCAGTTTACATCTCAGTGCTCCTCCCTACCATATCTCTGCGGTTTAGTCAAGACTCACAAAACCCTATTAGACCAATCATTAGTTCAGTTGGCTGAGTTTCGTATAATTTATCTAAATGGCTTGTAAAAATTCTTACACCTTTGGTAGGAAACATTTCTAATATGAATGTAAAAAACAATGTCATCTTTATAAACAAATTGAATAGTTCGAATTTGAATTTTTATTTTAATATGGTTAGTTTTATGTCTTCTCTTCATATGCAAAAGTGCCTGTAGATGACTTAATTGAATTTTTGGAGGAAGAATTAGAAAGTTATATTCTTTCAACTGTAGCAAACCTCACTAATCATATACGGTTATATATCAAAGAGTAAATTTTGTTTTAATGCTGAATTTTTTGTACAAAATTTCGGCATGGCTATGGGTAATCCCTTATCTCCTCTCCTTGGCAATATTTACTCGGAATTTTCTGGAGACAAAATGTTTACCAAGAACTTTGCCCCAAAAAGTTATATGGTGTAGGTATGTGGATAATTTTTCTGTATTTGGCCAGTTCACGAAAATCTGGAATTTCTGATTAAATTAAGCTAAATAATTTATTCCCTTCTATAAAATTCACCTCAGGGGAGAAAGAAATTGTAGTCTGAATTTTCTTGATGTAACTATCCATAGACATGATAGAAATTTCACCTTTTCAGTCTTTCGAAAACCAGCTAACATTGCCTCTTTTATTTGATGTCATCATTTTCTCATGATCTTAATGGAAAAATAAATTCCGCAGTAGAATGTATGTATTTTGCTATATACAGGAAGCTTTCGCCAACTTGTTCAGTTTGCCTCTTCAGCCTGAAGAGGACAACTGATCAAGTCGGCATACATACTACTGCGGACTTTATCATTGTCTGTTTTGTTCATCGTTATTCCAATCATCATCAGAATGTTAGATTCTCTGTTTTTTTCTGGGATGTTCTTAAGGGCTCTGTTTGTTTGTAGCACAGTTCATAAATGATGAGATTAAACTATGTATGATATTGCTTTGAAACTTGAATACCCAAGGACTTTTGTAGATGTAGCATGGAAAAGAGCCAGGAAAACATTTTATTTAACTAAAAACAAACTTGAATTTAGTAAGCATAATATTCTCAAATTACCGTATGAAGAAAGGTTTTTAGAAATTCCTAGAATTTTCAAGCTTTTCAGCATAAATTGTTTTCAATAATTTCAATGCTAAGAGTTTAGTGATAAAAAATTCTCCTAAAGATGTTTCTGGCTGCTTATATGAAATTCCTTGTTCAAAGTGTGATCAAATATATTACGGACAAACTGGAAAATCATTTTCATAACAAATCAAACATCACCAATATTCTATGAGAACTGGCCAAGGATTGAATGCATTATTCGTACATATGCAGGCCTCCTAACAGCCCTTAAAAAAAAAGTAGGTCTCTGACCCCAAAAAAGTAGGAGTTATAATCTTACAATCTTACAGAAGTAGTGGTGCCACATGGATATAATGTGATATTTCAAATGCGACATTTTAAGCATTTAAATGCATATATGTAGTAATGTTTAAAATTCATTATCAAAGAATAATCAATCAGTACAAAAAAGCAGGTGTTACTTGCTCCATGATATTAAATAAAGAATTTTTTAAAGGGGGAAACCTCACCAAGGCCCACCCTGACCAACCTAGTAACAAGAGGTTTTTCTAGCTTGTTCTATTTTAAAACTAATTGTGAAACAAAAGTTACTAGACCCTTGCATTTAGTTTTACCCTTTTTTTTATTAATTTATTTGATTCAGTTCCACAACATTATTCACTTCAGATTTGCAGTGAAATAAGCCTCTGACTAGCATTCAATAATATTTAAGTAATATGCAAACAAGAAGGTATAATCAATCATATTAAATATCAATAGTTACAAAAATAGAGCCTGCATATAATGAGATTCACAATACATTAACATCTTAACATCTCAAACTAAATTACTACAATAATTTGTCAGTCACTGATGCACTATCACTCAAGTTTTTTCTTCATGTTTAGAGAAGCAGTTTCATCTGAAATTTTCTTCAGTTCAGCTACTTCTGCAGGATCGATTTTCTTGACTGTGCAAGCTTTCTTCAATCTCTGATTGGCTTCATTCACAAGTTTTCTTCATGCTTCAATCTCATCTTGCTGTAATTTTTGTTTTTCCGTAGGTCTGCCTCCTCCTCTTCTTGTTTCCTCGTGAGTTTTAGCTGCTTTTCATCTTCTTTTTGTTTTTCTTCATTCTTCTGTTTTTCTTCTTTAGCTCTCTTTACTGCATATGTCATGGCTTTGTAATTGTTGTGTGCACTTCGAAATGCAGGATGATCTTGGCAGTGATTGGCACTTAACTCGCTCCTCCGTGTTTAACTTTGTCTTGCTATGTGCGTAGACCATTTATGGATCTCTCATTCAGGCAACTCCTACTGGCTGTGACCAAAATCTTGTTAAGAGCGAAACCCCTCTCAACATGAGCCTGTCCGTGGCTCAGTGTCAATGCTGCCTTGACAAGTTTTCCAAGAGTTGGATATTTGAGGATTCCTAGACTGGTGACATTGCTTAGAATATTTTCCCAATAGAAAACTCTCTTCCATCTGATGCAGTGTCCATTTGGGCTGTCATACTCCTCATCTGTATATGACTCCTGTGTAACTACTTTATTTGTATACAACTGCCATTCTTGCATAAGGTTGTTATGCTCAGACAAGGGCACAATTCTGGACATTTCACAAGCCATTTCTTTGATAAACTTTTCAGAAGACTTCTCTCTTCTCATCAATGGATGCAGGCACTGCAAATGGCGAAGCAGGTTGCTATTCAGTGGTACTTTACCACTATGTCATGAACTTGCGAATCAAAAATGACTTTCTTGGTTTCTCCTCCCACTTCCAAAGTTTCCAAAGACATTAGGTTGTCTAAGTTTGAGGGATTGATATTGCAAAAAGAATTCCCGCCATTCCTTCAATAAGCTTCGGCTTCACAAAACATGAGATTAGACTTCTGATCAGTTCTGATAATTCATCATACAATAAGTGAATAAGAGGCTGGTCACTTTGCATGAATAAACAATGGTTGAAGCTGCAACGCTGCAAGTATTTTCTTGGTGTAAAAGGAGTCAGTTTTACTACCTCGTTTGGGAACAACATTGGTGAAGTAATGGTGCAGTGTGGCATACTGCCCATGAACTCTTTCAATGACAGGAACCAACAAAAGCCAACAGGAATTGACGTAACGCTTGAATCTCTTTGTACAATCTCCAAGAGATTCTGCACACCCTGAAAGTCTTCCTTTCTAGCAGGATGCTTACGGAAGTGCTTGAAGATGGCATCAAGAAATTCCTCCATTCCTCAGTTACTGAATTCAGTCATCCAATGCCCAGATGAGTTGTGAACTATGTGCAAATTACATGAGCCAAAGTGTATCAGACCTTTGTGCTTTGGAATCTTGTTTTTCAGGTACTCATCGATCAGTTTCATGAGTTTCTTATTGACCTTTCTAAAAACTCTTAGAACTACCTATTTTGATAGTTCAAACACAAAAAAACTCTAAAAATGCTTATACAGGTATTATCCTACTTATGATGGGGTTAGGTTCCAAAACCCCATCGTTTGTTGGAAAAAACATATCTCAAATATAGCCTAGCCTACACTAGAGTATTCAGTACCATGTATACATATATGGTAGCCTAGCCTACACTATAAAGTATACTCTGTATATACACGGTGTAGTAATCATTAATAGCTAATTCTGGAGGTACATGCAGAGTGACTTATGATAATTCAGTACAAAGAGAAATTGAATAACAAACAATAATTAACTTGGCCTACACTATGGTATATCGTATACATATACGGTAGCCTACCCTACATTATAATAATATCGTATTATACAAACGTCGACATAACGAATATGCATCTTTTCCATGGATTTTTTAAAATTTTATGCTTTACTTCACTGTATCCAATAATATTGTATAAGGCAGTCCTCGGTTTATGATGGGTCCGGCTTATGACGTTCCAGGTTATGACGCTTTTCAAATATATTCATCAGAAATTATTTCCGACGGAAGAAATATGGCTCCAAAACGGCAGAATAATCAAAATTTGGATGTTTTTTTTAATGAAAAACTCAATAAAAATGCAGTTTACATCGTTTTCAATACACCCTAAGCAAAAAGAGCTAACCATT
This sequence comes from Macrobrachium rosenbergii, assembly GCF_040412425.1. NCBI lineage: Eukaryota > Metazoa > Arthropoda > Malacostraca > Decapoda > Palaemonidae > Macrobrachium > Macrobrachium rosenbergii. The sequence goes on along the minus strand of NC_089796.1, from coordinate 40,680,944 downwards.
AAAAACAAACATTGAGTCTTGCACAGCAAGCTCAAGAAACATCTTAAAAAGTAGTCTATTAGAACCATGAAAAACTATATGATTGTCATAAAAAATCTTGTCTAAAATAATGCTGATGGTTTCATTCAGGGGCACATTTGTGAAAAGAGATTCTACATCGAAGCTTGTCATGTGTAGATCACCATCTTGTAGGACTATTTGTTTCTGGAACTCATAACCATTTTTAAGTGAAAATTGGTTGTAAGCGAAATCATTCAGTAACTAAACAAGGTATTTTGATATTGTATAAGAAGGGCTGTTATAGGTTGCCATGATGGGTCTGATAGGAACTCCTTCCTTATGTATCTTAAGGAGACTGTAGGGAATGCTAAAAGAAGAACCTGTCACAAATGGTTTCTGATACGTAACTTCATCTAAAATACCCTCATTTTTTTAATTTTCTCAAAAACCTGTTAATTTTGTCTTCTCCTTTGTAAATGTCCAAGAAGTTTGGTTCTCCATGTGATTGAAATTTGGTGTTGTCTGCAAGAATGTTATTAACCTTATCAATATAGTCTTGTTTGGTAAGAAGTACAACACCTTTTCCTTTATCTGGTTTGCAAATAACCAAACTATCCCGTTTGCCTAGTTTCTGTTAGACGTTTCTTGAGCTTGCTGTGCAAGACTCAATGTTTGTTTTAAATGGTCAGCTCTTTTCGCAGGTCGATGGAGTTGCCATGGGCTCCCCATTGGGACCTGTGTTTGCTAATATTTTTATGGCTTTTTTAGAAGAAACCTTTTTAACTAACTATCCGGATATGTGTAAACCTGTCTATTATAGACGATATGATGATGACACATTTGCGTTATTCAAGGAACCTTGACATAGAGATATGTTTCTGGACCATATTAATAAGCAACATCAAAATATAAACTTTACCATGGAAAAAGAAAGCAGCAACTCTTTACCTTTTTTAGATATCAATGTAAGCAGAGACAGTGGCGAATTTACTACATCTGTGTATAGGAAAAAAATCATACACTAGCCTTGCTAACAACTTCTGTAGTTCATGCTTTAAGAACTTTAAACTAAATTCCATGTACACTTTGGTTTATAGGGCTCTTCGTTATTCTTCGAGGTGGTCTCTTTTTCATAATGAGATTTTATTTTTAGTCAAGTTTTTTCTTACAAAACTCCTATCCTGAAAAGTTGGTTTTTAAAGTCATTAACAGACTGCTGTCACAGCACTTCTCTAATCCGACACCCTCTTATAATGTCTTAATGAAAATATATATATGCAACAATCCCGTTTATTTCTGACAAGTTTTCAGCCAAACTTAAACAAATAACTGAACAGGAATTTCGCTGCCTTAAAATACAGTTTATTCCAATCAATCCACTCAAGAACGGTGTATTCTTTGGCTATAAGGACAAACTGCAGGCCTTCATGAGATCTAACATAATTTATAAAAATTCAAGTGCCCGGGATGTCCCAGTATCTATGTTGGATCTTGCCGTAGGTTACTGCAGATGAGATATTGTAGCCATATGGGATACAGTTTTAGAACGGGTCAGAAACTTTGTAAACCAGAATTTTCTAATATAAAGAACCATGCCTCCATATGTAAAATAGAAATAAATAAACATTTCTCTATTATTGGTGGAACAAGCCATAGTGATTACCTAACCACCCTTGAGTCCTTATACATCAAACTGCTTGTTCCGTCTTTGAACTCTAACGTTTCCGCTTCTCCTCTTTATCTAGCATAACTAAAGTCGTAGGGTGGGGTCAGGCCTTGGT
>NC_089796.1:40626663-40674163 GCF_040412425.1 Macrobrachium rosenbergii | reverse complement strand
GATCGTTTCCTCCTTTGGATCCTCACAGATATCTTGTAGTATCTCTGAAGGAGGAGGATGAAGTCCATGTTCCTCTGTATGTTTAATGTAGGTTGTTGTTGATTTATTCTTATGGCTTCTGCTAATTGCAATTTTTTGGAACCGGGCTTCTCTGCACACGATCTCTGTGACTTATAATAATTCTTCCTATGTTTGTTTACGACTGTGTACATTATATAATGTTGTAATATTGCCTTTTGGTTGCATTGGGCTTGTAGTTGTCTACGTAGAGTAGTAGTGGTGTTACCTATATGGCAGTTGCTGTGGTCTTGACATGTCCCTTCTGTAAATTTAAATTTATACACTATATTGGTTGACTACCACATATCTCCACTAGGGACAGTGCTACCCCATATTAGGAGGGTGCTTACTAGGTTCAGGAGGCAGTAGATTCGTGAGGAGAGAGACTCGTTATGATTTGTGGACATGACACCGTCAGCAATCATCCTTTGGTCCTGAGGACATCGTCAATAGGCGAGGAAATGGTCTGTTAAAAATAAGAAGGAAAGGAAATGTGAATAATTTTTCGTTATTCCTTAGAAGCTTGCCTAACTAAAGATAAGAGAAGTATAGACTGATTCAAAGCCTATGTAAATAGATAGTCTCTGCAAATATTGTCATTGACTTCAATAGAAACTGAATTAACTTGTGTGTGAAATTAATGTGCTGTAAATTAATCCAATGTTCTTGAACATCAGAGAATTTTTCAAAATTTACTTTGTTCTCGAAACTTTAACAAGAGAGAAACTAGACAAAAGAAAAAAATTATATTTTTCTTGACTGATACTTGGTTACACTCTTTGAGTTAATTATATTTTTCTTGACTGATACTTGGTTACACTCTTTGCGTAAGTCATTTTTTTTCAGTCACTTCAAACACCCTGATAACTTAGGTGAAGTCCCTCCAAAACCTTACTTGAATTAAGTAGGTTAAGGGGCCTTAAGTATCATGTAGTTATTACTGAATTGGGAGGGGAAAAAATTGTTGGCAATCATAACCTGTAACGAATGATAATCAGCAAACACGAACAAAAATTTCACATTTTGCATAACCTTTCTCTAGTCATAAGGATTTTCAAGGATGAATATGCCTTTATTATCTGGTGACCCAACTTCCATGATAATTGCATCAGACTCTTGTTGCTTTTAAGGACTATCTCATAAAACAATAGACAGGAATGCATGTCCTCAGATTGGTGATGTGTCCATTGTTACATTTGGATCATAATTTTACATGGGACTTGCGTATAACTTATAGTGCTATAATGAGGGTTTTATGGTGGGTAAGTAAATTAACCTGGGAAGCCAGGATGCTTAGGAATTCCAGTTTTCATTATAAGCATCCTAATGCTTTATACTAAAGAAATGCTGTATTTTTTTTTTTTTCAATCAGGCCTATGTTTTAGCATAGGATATTTTGCTCTCTGGAGTCCAGGGAAAAAGTAAGAGTATTGTCAACAACTAAAATGGGGTGGCAAGGAAAGAAAATGTGTGGGCACAAAGCAAATATTATTTACAAATACATTACATAGACAATCCCAATAACTGTAAGAATGTACAACTGAGGATATATATTTTAAATACTCTGTCCGTTTTGTGTTACATAGTTTATCAGGAGAATCATGTCATTCTACAAATTTTTAAGAAGAAATGCTGAAAATCTTCATGGGAATTTGATGAAAATAAACTCAAAGCGATTAAGTTGTAAAACAGTTGGATGGTTTGGAAGAGCAGGTGGTTTTGCAATTAATAAAGATTAGGATTGTTAATATTTAATAATGTATCGTTAACCTCCATAAATGAAAGTAAGTTAATATTGCAGGGGTGAGAGATTATATTCATGTGATGGATTTGGCATCTGGACATGTTGCAGCTCTATCTAAACTGGAGAAAGAGCACTTGAGGTACAAGGTATGGAATCAAAGTATATTATCTTTGTTTTTGAGATGTTAATGACTTGCAAGTTTTTCATTCTGAAATTATAAATGCCTAAATCTAACTGATGAATCTTGATTGATCTGCAAGACAGATTGATTTGTATTAATTTATTTGTAAGATCATAGTCAAATATTTTGATAAAGCAGTGTCTTGATAAATGCCTGCCAAAAAATTTTATATGTAATGTTTCAAATGCAAATTGTTAGATCATAAAATCTGAAATGTCATTCACAAATGTAAACTATTTTATATCAGTTGTTTAAATCATTTACTGATTAGGAAGGTTACCTGACTTTCCTTAATTGCATCCTCAGCAGAAGAGTAAAACCGTAATAAGTTTGAGTCTTTTCCACTAATCATGGTGGCGATGGGTGAAGGTCACAGTATCATTTTGGTTTTATCTCAAAGTCTCTGGTTTTTGTTTGTCTTTGACACTAGAGCTTTGTAAAGGTCTCTTGCCTGTTGACAAATCATGAGACTCAGATTTCATGCAAGCCTGCACTAGCAGGAGTCAATGTAATGACAGAGATCAAGAGCATAAATAGGACTTGCCTGTTGAATTCATGCTGGAATTCACAACTCATAGATTACAGAACGTTCTAAAACTAGAGACATGCAGCAGTTTGATGGGTACTAGTCCTTTGAGCTTTTCAATAACAGGTAGCAAGAAGTAACTGTGTTTGAGGAGTCACGTTTGTCCAAGTGATGAGAAAGACCTTTGCTGGAGAAACCTAATGTTTTTTTTTTTTTTCACCCCGAGAGGACAAAAGATTATAAACCCAAAGGGAAGAGTTCCAAAGTAAGGGCCACGCCACTCTTTTCTAATTCTTTCAAAGATTTGTTGGTGTGATGATAAAGGTAGGCTGTGTGAGATAGGATTCATTAAGACCAGTGGCTAACAATACATTCACAGGAGGTAACAGTTACTTCAGCCTGGTCATACTCATATTCCATTAAATGGCTCCTCTGTTGAAGCAAACACTAAGGTGTTATATTTCACCCAAAAGTACTGTGCGGTATTCTTTTTTTAGATGACTGAAGGCTTGATACTTTACTTGTCTTGCCTTGTTCTCGTTACCAACCGTGAGCTCTACTGTTATTAGTCTCCGGTTCTCAATGTTCTACCATTTACATACTGCCACCGACATAATCTTGATCAGCTCGGCCAGTCTGGAATTCTCTGTAGCAAACAGATTATGTAAAATTTCTAAATATTGTGTGTATTTTAACATGTATGAAATACACTAAAATTCCAGTAATCATTTTATTAAGCAATTATATTCTCAAAAATAAACATCTAAACAAAATCAAGACGTTTTACTAAGGTTCTGGAACATTACATACAGTATATGAAAAATTTTTTCGTTCTCAAAACGAAATAGGAAACATTACTTGGGGAAACTACACAAAAGATGACAAATCTTTCACTTCATTCATACCTTGACAACATTATGTAGAATATCTTGAGTGTTAAAAGTTCTGTTTTTACTCTTGATTGGCTAAAATTCAGTTAAGTTTTTTATTTTAAGTCTTTTATCTTTTTACAGATACAATTACGGTAAAAATGCTTTTTCTATCACAAACCTATTACTTTACATTACCTGGCAATCCGTTCATTTGGTTTACAGTGGTCCGTTGATGTCAGACAGTAACACTTCCAACTGTCCAACTACCATTTACAGTCATAATTTTCATTCATTTAAAGTATTTTTATTAATTATTTAAAGGCAAAGTTACAACATCAGGATTATGCTTAAAAGAAGCAAAGCAGTACACTGATTACGAAAAAACTTCACATTTGAAAGTAAAAGTACAATTTTCCTGTAATACACAGAAAACAACGTATGATTTCAATTAGTGTGTAGAACCTTTATTTCCTTCACTTGAATGGGGATTTCTTCACCAGGGCCAGTTGCAGTTAGTGCCTACTTTCATTAAATCCTTACTAATATAAGTGCTAAAGTTCCTTTGAGTAAAGTGTCCCGTTCATTGTTCTGTTGACTTTCCTGAGTTTACCGTAAGTATAATTATTTGTTGGTCATTCACTGTTTATTGTGCTTTGTTTACTCAGTTGTTATAAAATAGTGTTACTATGTTGTTATGAATTAGTGTACTGTATGGTACTGTTCGGATAAGGTTCAATTCATATGGTTTCTGTGTATTACAGGAAGTCTGTATCTTTACTTTCTAGTATAAAGTCTTATTGTATTCAGTATTTCAGTATTATTCTGCTTTGCTTCTGTTAAGTATAATCCTGTTAAAGAAGTTGTAACCTTACCTTGTCCGTTGATAACTTAGTGTTCGCTCTGCAGTAATTTACTATTTTTATTTTTAGAGTTCACTTAATCTCTCTGCTATTCCAGATTACTATGGTAATTCCGTCGTTTTAAAGTAGAAAATGGATACCACTAGAAAAAAAATTCATTTGGTAATATTAGGTATTTTACTTTGTGAATTGCTATGTAAATGATCTACAAATTGGTGTATATCTTTCAATAAGATATAATGATAATTATGACTTTTGAAGATGCTTTTCTCCAAACTTTGACAAATTTTCAGTCTTTAAAATTGAGGAGAACCCTGTATAATATATATATATGTTATGAGTTACATTTTAACCCTTAAGCTTTGAGAACTGTACAGTGTTTCATTATTATCGTTGTTTTTTTTTATTTTATCATGAATAATAAATGAGCAAACTCATCAGATTGGCTTTATAGTAATCAGAGCCATATTTTTGTGGCAAGGTAAAGAAACCTCTTTTAAGTATATTATTGGGGCAGAGTTGTTCTCCTGAACTGATGTGTGGTGTAGTTGGAATTCAGCATTTCTATGGTTCTTTACCGCAGTACTATTCCACTCTGATGCTATCCTTCTCCTGTTCTACAGGAGCCCTCCATCCCCCAAGTGTCAGAAATAGAACAACTTAAGGTGCTCTTTGTCATCTAAGCACCAGCGAGAAGTAAAACAGATGACTTCTACTTCTTCCAGATAGATTGACTGTTCCTTTGCTTGAAAATTACTTGGGTACCTTGTATTTCAGTATCTGTTGCTGAGGAGCTTGCTGCATGCAGCAGTCTCAGTTGGACTTTTAAAACTGCTTGTTCCCTGGTACAAAATTCCCACTTTAATCTTGGATAGTTTGGTTCCTTAGCTGGCAAGGTTACAATATGTGCATCGGCTTTTATTCTCAGGTATAGTTACATTATTTGTTAGCTATTACCTGGTCAGGAGCACTCTTGCAACTCACCTGACACTGACAAATGTTCATGATTTAGAATCTTTCTGACTGCTACAACATCAAAAACAGCATTAGGGTTGTGATGTTTCTTCAGTAAAAGAACGTATTCTTCTTAAAGAGTATATTAACAGAAGTATAGACAGATACAGTAATGGAGACATCCTGGCTTATCTAGATACAGCAACTGGACGTCATGGATTGAAACAAACCTTGGTTTCTTAGGTTTGTTTATAACAGCCAAATGACCATTATACAGATAAACATTTTTAACATAAACATTTGAAATGCCATTCGCCTTAACACTCGTTGCATCTCCCTTTCCTTAGAAAAGTTTTAAGTACAGAAGCAAATAAATACATCATGAAACTTAAAACATCAATTATGAATAGGGAACATAAGAATCTTTTTTATTGGCAGATCAAGTGTAACCAAAATAAATCTGTATACATAAATATCTCAAGAAGTATTTGGGTAATCATGGCGTTCAGGGCGTCACCTTATTCTTGCTGGCTTACGTAAAACATTTTTTGGAAGGTCATCTGTCAACGATTGAGATTTCTTAGCTACCGAGGTTGTAGAATTATCAATGGTTTCTTTTCCTCGTTCTCCTCCTGTCGAACATGGTATAACTGACAAGAGATCATTAAATTGTTCTTGATCCTCTAATATCAGTTTGCGTCTCCATTTTTTCTTCACCGGCAGCTATTAGCTGTCTCTTGATTTCTTTTGTATGCTGTGTCTCCTGTTTTGACTGTGTATGAATGAGGACAACTTCTTATATGCATGTACCTGGTGTCCAAATCATACTTCCTGGTAACCTCATGTAAAGTTTCTCCTAGTCTTATCGGTGCATACTTTCTTGATGCTCTGTTATAACAACTGGCTTGTTTGGATTTCATTTTGTCAATATTGGAAGCATCGTTCATTGATGGATATTTAGGATGTAAAAGATTCCCTTTGCAAGGCAACATAGTTATGCATCTGCGGCCTGTTAATCTTTGTGCCGGGCTTGTATCCATCCCTTCACTTGGAGTATTTCTGCAATTTAGTAATGCCAAAAATTAATTTTCTCCTGACAACCTACATTTTGTAAACAACTTTTCAGCGTTCCCATTAGACTTGGGATTGAAGTTAAATGCTGAAAACTCCATCTTCTTGTAAATTTTTCAAATTCTTCTGTGCAAAATTGGGGTCTGTTGTCTGTTACTAGTTTATCAGAAATTCCAGATCTTGCAAACACGCTCTGAAACCGTACCAGACTTTTTGAACTGATTTTTAAGTCTAACTACTCCAATACAGTTACTGAAATAATCAGCTATAACAAATAAAATCCTGTTATCAAAATAACAAATATAAGCTATTTTAGCCCATGGTCTTTTTACAAAGTCGTGATTTTTAAGAGGTTCTCTAGCCAGCGAATCTTTTGTTGATAAACAAGACTCACACTGTTGAATTAATGGCTTCAAATCGGACTACCATAGCGGGGTAGAGCCGTCAGTGCACCTCACAGGATGCGCTGTAGACATTACTAAAGGTTCTTTGCAACGTCCCTTTGGCCCCTAGCTGCAACCCCTTTCATTCCTTTTGCTGTACCTCCATTCATATATTTCTTCATTCATATCTTTCTTCCATTTTACTGTCCACCCTAACAAATTATGTCATAGTGCAATTGCGAGGTTTTCCTCCTGTTACACCTTTCAAACCTACCTACTCTCAATTTCCTTTCCAGCACTGAATGACCTCATAGGTCCCAGTGCTCGACCTTTGGCCTGAACTCGTTATACCATTCCATTCCATTTAAATCGGATGAATCCCTGGCCAATAAGGAGCTGCTCGCTTCCTTCTCAGACATCTTCGAGTCCTATATGACATTGGTGAGCTGGCTCTAGCATCCCCTTCCACAGGGTCCTGGGAACAATAAGGCGATTACCTATAAAAAGAAAACCATCCTCAGTGTGCAGTTCATCCTTATAGTCAAAATATGGGTGTGCTGCACATTGGGTTTCTTTCCGAGTTTCAGGCCATCCAGTAGAAATCAGGAGTGAAACCTGCAAATTATATAAGTCTTTCACTATAATTTCACAATAATTTACAATTTTTAAACTATTTACAAAACTTGGCTTACTTACTTCTTCATTCAAATTAACTCGGCTAAGCATGTCAGCAATATACATATGCTTGTCTTCCACATATTGAACACACAAGTTATATTTCTATTAGTAAAGTAACATCCTTCGCAAATGGGCAGGGGCAGCTTCTAAAGGTTTCTTGAAGATAGATTCCAAAAGCCCATGATCACTTTGTACAGTTACTTTGTCTCTTCCAAATAAATACTGATGAAATTTTTCACATGCAAATACTATTGCAAAACATTCTTTTTCTATCTGAGCATATTGCTCTATAACAGCTAAAGCTCTTGAAGCAAATGCAATTGGCTGGCCTTTCTGCAAAAGAACAGCACCTACCCATACTGAGAAGAGTCACACTGAAGAACTGGAGTTTCTGATATTGCCTTTTTCACTGCTTTAAATGCCTCATCTTGAGATTTCTGCCATGTAAAAATTACATTCTTCTGAGTAAGTTCCCGTAGTGGTGGTTTTGTAAGATCTGTTAGTCTTGGTCAAAATTTTAACACACTGCACCATTTCTAAAAAACGGCCACATCCTTGGGTGCAGGCATTTCTGTTAATCTTGGTAAATATTTTGACAAATACTGCACCATTTCTAAAACACAGCCACATCCTTGGGTGCAGGCATTTCTGTTAATCTTAGTAAATATTTTGACAAATACTGCACCATTTCTAAAACACAGCGACATCCATGGGTGCAGGCATTTCTGTAATTGCTTCAATAGGTGATGGCTTTAGTCCATTGGCAGTAACTATATGGCCAATAAATGGTAATTCTGTCTGCCTCAACTGAAATTTGTCAGAACTTAACACAACATTATGCTCCTTGCATCACTTTATCACTTTAGAAATATATGCAGGTTACGATCATGGGCTGCAACTGCATCTTCATGATTTTTACCATGACCACATACCATAAAATCATTTGTAACCACTTCAGTTCCTTCTCAGTCCTTTGAGAAAATTTCAGGCAATGAACTAATCCCAAATGGCATTCGAAGAAATCTATACCTTCCAAAAGGAGAGTTAAATGTAGTCAAATAAGAACTCTTGTCCTCTAAAGGTATGTGCTAGAATCTCTACTTAACATCAAGAATTGGAAACACTTGAGCTCCTGACACCCTTGTTGCAATGTCCTCAGTAGTGGGTAACTGATCGTGTTCTCTTCTAATAGCCTTATTCAAATCTCGAGGGTCAAGACAGAAACAAAGTTTACCTTCTTTCTTATGCACAACTACTAACGAAGATACCAATCTGTTGGTTCCACAACTTTTGCAATAATGCCTAGTTTTTGCATATGATCCAATTTTTCTTGCAATCCCAGACATAAGGCTGCTGGTGCTCTGCGTGGTGCGTGTTGCACAGGTGTAACTAACTCATTAATTCTGATTTTTTAACTCATATCCAATTTTCCAACTGTGTCACCAAATACGCTCGGGTACAGTTTCACAATATCTTCGGTCTCAGCTGGACAATATTCCTTTTAAGCTACACAAATAGGATGAAGCCTATCATTATCTTTGATTTCAGTTATTTCAAGGAAAACACAAGCCTTGCAACCTAATATTGAGTGATATTGGTTGCTTTCTATCAATTCACATTCCAGGAAACACATTTTCCTTCTTCTCCATAACTGAAGCTTAACTTTGCCAACAGATCGAGGGCCAATTTGGTCATAGACATACAAGGTTATGTCTGACAAGGAAACAGTATCCATATCAAGATCACCAGTTGCAGCTTTGTACACATGTACAGGCAGCACATTGCAGTCCACACCACAGTCAATTTGAAAATGAATATAACACTTTTCTCTAATTTTGAAAGTAGCCATTTGCTCATCTTGCAGCTTAATGCTAGAAAGAGTTTTAAATATACTGTATATTCCTGGAGTTTTGGATCATCAGTAAGTACACCAGCATCAGTTACACAATTGATATCACAATCAGAGTGATGTTTTTCCGACATTTAAATTGTGGACACTTTAGCTTAAAATGATGTAGCTTCTTACAAAAATTACATGCTTTGCCATAGGCTGCACATTCTTCCAGAAAACTTGCAGTCTGTGATCCATGTAGTCTGTTTTCCAAACTTCTCATCGGCTTTCCTCCCAGGACTTCTGCCAGTTGCAAGAATATTGCCATTATTAACCCTGACATTAGCGCAACAAATCTCCAAAGTACGCTCAAGAGTAAGATTTTATCTCTAAGGAGATGATCACGTACTCTGTTATTGATAATTCTGAACTTAATATGGTCTCTAAGAATCTGATCAAGCATATTATCATCAAATTCACATCTCGGAGCAAGTTGACGCAAGGCTGTCACATACTGTATTGCACAAATGGTTCTCCTGGCTTCTGTCCACGAAGATTAAAATGATAATGTTCAGATGCTGCGTTCATCAAAGGCTGAAAATACTTCTCAGATGCATCCAGCACTGGTTTCAAATTATTACATCACCCTCTGAGAACTGAAAAGTGTTATACACTTTGTACCCGGGACCAATCACTGTTAACAACACTGCAACTTGCACATTTGGCTTCTTCTTCTTCAGTTCTGTTGCTAAAGCATAGCAGTCCCATCTATGTCACCACTCCTTCCAGAGCTCTGTAACATTTCTGCCATGAATCTCAAAACTCGGTGGTAGGGGTAATGCATGACTTGTAACTGTCTTCACAGTAAAAAAAAAAATATATGCAATCCTCAAAGCCCACTGCTGCTGCCAACATGTGATGTTTCTACAATAAAAGAACGTATTCTTCTTAAAGAGTATTTGTTCATGCACATAACAAATCTTTGGTCTTAATGTAAAGGGAAATTTCTCTAGCGCCTGCTGAAGTCCAGTTAAAAAAGTACAAGGATTTTGGTGGCAATGGAAGACAGCCATTAGGGGTGTAAGAGGAGGGTGCAGCCTGACCTGCTTTAACCCAGTTATGCAGTGGCGTACCAGTTTCTCTCTAACCACCTTCATAGCAAGACGGCGCTACTGCCTTTCTAGCCAAGAAGCCAATTACTTTTACACTTCCTGCCTGTATTACGCGTTGGCGTTCTGGTTTTTTTGTTCTCTTTTTGTTTGTGTCTTTTTCTGAGTGATATTGTGTTATCTGTGTGTATTTTGCATTTCTAGAAATGCAAATCCATGAATAATTGGTCTCCTGAGCACTGGAAGAATTTTAGTAAGAATAGGAGATATAAGAGGAAATCGGCGGCTCCATCTTGGAAAGACTTTTCGCCCCCAATGGTGGCAGACATATCAGTTCCTTCTTGTTCCATCTCTTCTTTGCCAAAATCTCCTCTCTTTGCCGTTTATTCTCAGGAAGATATATCTCCCTCTCATTCTACTATTGCTTCGTCTTTAGAAGATTTGTGGGGGTGTTTGGGAGATCTTGTAATTGATGTTGCTGCCCCTGTTCTTTTGGGGGGAAACTTCTCCCCCTCGTGAGGGAGGAGGCAGTTTCCTCATGTACAGTTTTTTCAGGGGTAGATACATAGAAGCTTTCTGAGTGTTGGGCATTAGTGGGATGGTGAAGCTTTCCGAGTAGTACTCGGAAGCTCATAGGGTAAGCCTAGGGGATTGGGATGCCAGAAGCCAATAAGGATGTCAAACAGGAATATCCAGAAACCCCAGGACTACAAGATGGCTGAGCAGAAGCAGATAGACAAGAGTAAAGGTAGGTACAGTACTCTGGGTGTCACAAACCAGCTCACCCAGCCAAAAACTGTGTGCTTATTAAGGGCAAGGACCAACTGAAGTTCAGACAAAAAGCAGCCAGTTACCAATGTTAGGAACATGCAGAGCTTAGGAAGAGGTACCATGTGAAGGTTTTATAGGTTAGGAGAAACTTGACAGTTCAGAGAGGCAGGGGACAGGTTTTACAAGTTCATTTGTATGCAGAAATTCGGTAACTGGGGAGCAAAGGACTGATAAGAAATGGGGGTGTGCACTCATTGATAGGAAGATTGGTAGATATTCAGTTTCAAGGATTTATATGAACACTCCATACTGAGTGGGACCATTGCATACATGCCTATACAGTCCCATTTATGACCTTACTCGAAAACATTCAAGGCATTAAGGAACACGAAGGTATGGTTAAAGCAGAGGCTGAGATGGTTGTAAAAGCTGTAGGGACAGACATCTAAATAGATGATCTAGAGAAAAATGCTGCAGGGATGAATCTGGAAAAGGCTGGTGCCAAGATTGTTGTTGAAGTATAAATTATGTGATGGAGATTTTTTCTTTATGTAGTTCCCCAGTTCCTGTTTTTCATATTGCATATTTGAGAATAGATGAAGTCTTTAATTTAATGTTCTGGATCTTAGTTAATTACGTTAATTTTGTAGGGATGCTAATTTTTTTTAATATAGTTTAATAAGATGTTTGAGGAAATTATGATGTACTTAATTTGTTTAAAAGCACGTCTTTATGATTTGCATTGAGATTTTATATGATTCATTTGTCAGAGATATTCCCAGGCAGAGCAAGTTGGATAAGATTGTCCTGTTTCCTGAGGTGTGTTTTTGTGCACCAGAACTATGAGAACTGGTGATGATGATATAAATTGCAAATGTAAGGCAAGTCCCAAGACTCCAGTCATTGTATACAGATACATAGAAAGAGTACAGTGCTTTCAATTCAATAAGATTACTTATGTGTTTTGCTTAAAGGAAAGCTCATCAAAGGCCAGTCCTTGACCACCATTGCTTCAAGTACAGTTTTCTAGAAGTTTTGATACCACCAGGAATACATTGTTTTGTCAAGTGTTAAAGAAAAATTATATTTCTGGGCTCGACCTCTGTCACCCAGTGAAATAGTCCTTTAGCACTGATTTCTAGATATAAATATTGCTAAATATACCAGAGAAAAAGCTAACCATAATGCCAGGGTTACGACCCCTGGATCGAACACCATTAGATGGTGGCGGTATACACAAGGGGTGAGTGGTTGACACTACCACAGATCTTCGTCCTATAGATTTCTCCATTCTCAAAACCCCGAAAAGGGGAGGAGCCGTTCCAAAACCTCATCCCCCGCACCTAGCCAACCACCACCCCGGCCGCCATCTTCATTCCAATTTAGCATGCCTTCCAGGATACACCGTATTTTTCCTTGTTGTTGGTTTTTGGTTTTTTCTCCTTTCATCATGTCATCCCACCCGGAATTTCTACCATCTAAGTTGAGTACCATTTCCTTTTGGTTTTTTATTACAGAGGCATTATATATGACTGTTCGTATATTGTTTACCAAGGTAAATAGTTCCACGCAGCTGGGCGTGGGCTGTGTCTGCCTCTTCCATGCTTGACCCTCAGTCTTCGCATTTTATTAGCAGAATGTTTCTGCTAGTTTTTATCCATGCTCCATTCCGTTTGGAGCCTTATTTGGAGAATTTACCATTTCGCTGGTAGGAGGTTAGGGAGCCCATATCTAGGCTAGGGATGGAGGTACACCCCTCCCTTTTTCTGATCACAGTTTTCTCCCCTTTCTCTGGTTTCCTTCCTCCACCAGCGAGTTGGTGCCTTCTCGATGGTGGTATTATTATTTTCATGATCATAACTGATGTGTACAAGGATGGATGACACGTCTATTCTTGGATTAGTTTTTGTTTGCAATTCGGCGTCAGAGGTGGCCATTTTGGGTATCCCCGCTTCCCATATAGCCTAACGGATGTTGTTTGGACCTCTCTGTCTCTGAGTCATTTATGTATTTATAAGTATATAAATTTTTTAAACTTCTCACATCGAATGGTTAATTTTTTATGTTAGTACTCTTGACGACAGGTAGTTTTATTCGATTAGGTATATTCTAGCCTAGCCTTCTCGACCGAACCGTAATTCGGTTTTGAAGGGTTAGGCTAGACAGGATAGGTGCTTTTACACGATGCCCAGACTACCTAGCTCACCTGACCAGGCCGTTTTGAGGTTTTGGAAGGAAAGGTTAGGTTTGTGAGGGAGTTCCTCGTTCTCTCTTGGCCCACCTGACCAGGCCGTTAGGTTTTGGAAGGTGAGGTTAGGCTAGTGAGAGAGTTGCTCTTCCCCCTTAGCCCACCTGACCAGGCCGTTAGGTTTTGGAGGGTGAGGTTAGGCTAGTGAGAGAGTTGCTCTTCACTCTTAGCCCACCTGACCAGGCCGTTAGGTTTTGGAGGTTGAGGTTAGAATAGTGGAGGGTCTCCTCAATTCATAGTCTACCACCTGACCAGGCTGTCGGTTTTGGAGGGTGTGGCTAGGTTATGCGAGGTTCTTCTTCCCCCTCCTCACCTGTAGCGCTCATTCTGGCCTTCCTGACCAAGCCAAAAGTTTTGGTTTTGGAAGGTAGGCTGGGATCAAAGGTTGCACAGGTTATTTCGTGTATATAGCCTAGCCCTTCTTTACCTGATCAGTTAGATTTTGGCGAGTGACCTGGGCGTCTTCCTAGCAGAGGGAAACCGATCGCTTGCGTTCGGCACCCCCGTGAGGAGGTTTCATTCGGCTTCCAGAGGGTGCTACCCACCCGACTGGTCGCCATTCGCCGGGCTTCCGCCACTCTGCTACCTTTCCCTTATTGGGCGGTGTTTCGTTTACTCGCTTTCCACAGTTATAGCTGGAGCGTCGTACACTGTCCCAGGGATCTAATCATGAGTCACGCTATGTTTAGTCTCCGCCAGGTTAGTCGGATCTTTCGTTGTTATAATCCATGTTACCACTCCAGTGGGTATGGTTTTCGGTTTAATTGGCGTTTTCCACTATGTGGTTTCCGCCCTGGGCGATTGTGAGATGGGCCATATGCGAACACTCCTTTCCGCCACATTACACCATTTCCATAATATGTGACATAACGAGATTTCAGTGGCAAATCACGGTGGAGTACCATAGCGACGGAGTATCTTAGAGTACTTATTTTCAACATATTAATAGTTAGCCATTCTGTAGCATAACCTATGTTTATTAGTCTTGTACTACCAGATTCAATTCCGGCGGGTTTTGCCTGATGACATGCATGTTTCATCACCCATAAATCTGCGTTAAGGTAGCCTATTACCGCCGGACCTAACTCCGGCGGGCCTTGCCTTGACGTTACTCATGTACCGCCATTCCACTTACAGATGGTACGTTGTCAGGAGCCAGGGTGCACGGTGATTCTCCAACAACCCTGTGGACACGAGGTGTGAGAATCGCACTCCAGCTGCTCGGTCCACATTGGGGACCTGGTCGTTTGGCACCCGGATGGCTGTGAAGTCTGCTACGCTCTGTACGAGTCAGTGGTGGATGAGTCGGTAAGTTTTAAGAGACCGCTAACCTTTAGTCTCTTTTTGACTTTAATGACTTATATAGACATATACGGGAAATTGGAGAATATTCTCACTAAGTCCTGCCCTTTCTTACAGTCTGACCAAATCATCCGTGACTCTTCGCTGTTGACCCTGAAGATCTGGGTCGGCGGATTTGGGAGGAATGTTGCGTCTGGCAATCCTTATGTCCTGTCGGAGGAGATTTGTAATCTCCTCTACCCCGGTGCCCGGATCTCCGCTGCAATGCCGGCGGAATTGGCCGCCCCAATCATCGAGAGGATCCGGCAGGAGACACAGCCCTCCCAAGAAGACAACCTGTGCGGAGAGGTGGCGGAAGAGGTAGCGGCCATTAACATCCACCTCGAGCCGATGAGTGTGGATTTGGACCATCAGGTAGAAGGTAAGGTGGTAAGTGAGGCAGGGGGAGAGGGTCTTGGTAGTTCCCTTTTTAGTTCTCTTTCTTCTTCTTCTTCTTCTTCCTTTCAGGGGTTTCCCAAACCAGCTATCCTTGGGGACAGATCTAGGTCTGTTATCCCCAAGGTGAAATCATAAAAAGAAGGACTTACCAAAGTCCTCTAGACCTCAAAGGCCTAATCCGCCCAGCTCCCTCAAGGCCGTCACTGGCTCTTAAATCAGTGGCGTCCTCAAGTAAAACTACTCCCCGTCCAAAGGGTCGGGATCCAGGGTGTCTAAGGCTAAATCCCCACAGCCTTTTGACCATGAGGCCTTTGCCGAACTTCTAATGCAGAAGTTAGACTCCAGGGTTGAAGCTAGGATACAAGACCTTTCTTCTCAGCTTGCTTCAAGCTTGGAGACCTCTGGTCAGTCAGTGCTGTCATTGGCACAAAGGATGGAGGCCCAGGAAAGCTTGCTCTCCGGATTTATCCAATCTGGAGCAGTACAGCAGTCCCATGTTGTTCCGGATGCCTCCAGACTGCCCCCTTTGATAAGGGGAACCCGTGGCGGCTGGCTCTACATGCCCCCCTGCATAATGATACCCTGACCATCGAGGGTTTGGGCACTCGTCGTCTGGAAGAACTGGAGTTCTTTCCACCCGACCTGGTGCCTCCCTACCCAGGCTATGCCAGGCTAACAGAGGAAGCCTGGATTAGATCCGACAAGGTCCCGAAGGAAACAGTTATCTTTCCCAGGGACCAAGCCCAATCCGCCCTGATGCGCTCTCACTGACTGGGAGTGCGAAAATACAAAACTTACTCCCTTTAAAGGGAGTTTTACGATGTTCTCGGTAGGTGACTCCATCCCTACCCCTGCACGACTAAGATCGCAGAATTGACTATTCAGGCGGGAATAGATGGCAAACCGCTGCCTCAACTCCAGGAGACAGATCCCACCTCCCTTCTTTTCCCGCGGTTCGGAATATTGGTCGGGAGCTCCGGCTATGTTCACAGTGGGTAAACTTGACCCCGAGTGTGCCTCCACCTTGTTCAGTGAACAGCTACCCAAGATTCTGGAGGCCCTTCTGAAGGCGGAGTTTTGAGGCTAAGTGCAGGTTGAGTCGCTCCCTGCATTCCATCACCAACGCAGAGGTAACAGCGTTAACTTACACTGACGAACCTCTGTTCCAGGTCCTGACGAAATCATTATTAGCGTCATTCCAATCGGACCTTTATGACTTTGTGGTGGTGAGACAAAACTGCCGGAAGCATATCTTCACAGACATGCTATCAGACATGAGCCCAATAGACTCATGAAGAGTTCTGTCTGGGGACCTAACATCTTCCCTGAGGATGAGGTCAACAACGTTCTGGCGGAGGCAACCAGAGCAAATCAAAGTCTTCGCTCCCGCTGGGGTCTCCCTTTTAAAAGGAAGTCCGCCGAGACCTCCGGACCTCAACCCAGGGAAAGGAAGAGGTTCAGGAGATATAGGAAACCCCAGGCTCAAACTGTGCTTCAAGCTGTACCGGTCTCTCAGATCGGACAGCCTTCTACATCCAAAGCTCAGCCTCAGCAGCAGTTCGTACTGATGCAGCCAGCTCAGCAAGCCCCTGCTTTGCCAGCCTTCGTAGCGTCCCCAGCCTTCAATGCTTTGTTTGAAAGCCAAGGGGCGTTTCAAGGCTACAACAGGCATGCGAGGGGGAGTAGAGCCAGAGCCGCCTACAGAGGTAGGACTGCAACCAGACCTCTCTCCCGTGGAAGAGGAGGCCAAGGAGGCAGAGGAAGTAAGTCCTCTTCCAATCAATGAGTCTCCTCAGGTAGGCGGGAGGTTATGCCTCTTCTGGGACCATTGGACCTTCAGTCCGTGGGCCCACAGCATAGTTTCAAAAGGTCTGGGATGGAGCTGGAGCAGAGGGCCTCCTCCGCCAGTCAGGTTCCATCAACCTCCATCCAAAGACTTACTGGACTTTGTAAAAGACCTTCTTCAAAAGAAGGCAATAAAGAAAGTGAGACACTTGAAATTTCAAGGCCGTCTGTTCAGTGTCCCAAAGAAAGACTCAATCCAGCAAAGAGTAATTCTAGATTTGTCTCGTCTCAACTTATACATTCAATGCGACAAGTTTCGCATACTTACAATCTCGCAGGTGCGGACCCTACTTCCCCATGGGGCTGTCACCACCTCTATAGATCTTTCAGACGCATATTATCATGTCCCGATTGCGAGAAACTTCTCTCCTTACCTAGGGTTTAGACTAGGGAAACAAGCATACTCGTTCAGAGTCATGCCATTCAGGCTCAACATAGCGCCCAGAATTTTTACCAAACTGGCAGAGACAGTAGTCCAACAGCTATGGGCCCAAGGGAATATGTTAGCCGCATACCTGGACGATTGGATAATTTGGGCATCCAACGCCAAGGAATGTCGAAAAGCAACATTCATAGTGATCAGCTTCCTGGAATCCTTAGGATTCCAAATAAACAGGGAGAAATCCCGTCTAGTTCCGGAGGCTCAATTTCAGTGGTTAGGAATCCAATGGGGCCTAAACACACACAAACTGTCACTTCCGCCAGCCAAAAGGAGGGAAATAGCCAAAGCTACCAGGCAGTTCCTCAAAAACAAAAGAGCCTCTCGTCATACCCAGGAAAGAGTCCTGGGTTCTCTTCAGTTCGCGTCAGTGACAGATTTGCTGCTAAAAGCCAAACTGAAGGATATAAACAGAGTATGGCGGAGATGAGCCAACACCAGAAACAGAGACAAGATGTCTCTAATTCCGCCGGTGTTGAGGAAGAGGCTTCGACCATGGTCAACAGTCAAGAGTTTGTCAAGGTCAGTGCCTCTCCAGTTTCCCCCTCCATCATTAGTGATCCATACGGATGCTTCCCTAAGAGGATGGGGAGGATACTCCCAACACAAGAAAGTTCAAGGAACGTGGTCGACTGTATTCCGCCAGTTCCATATCAACATTCTAGAGGCAATGGCAGTATTTCTAACACTAAAGAAACTACGTCCAACCAGACAGATTCATATCAGGCTGGTACTGGACAGTGCAGTAGTTGTACATTGCATAAACAGAGGGGGCTCCAAGTCGAGCCATATCAGTCAGGTAATGATTGCAATTTTCTCTCTGGCAAGGAAACATCTTTGGCACCTGTCAGCTACCCATCTGGCAGGTGTTCGAAATGTCATTGCAGATTCACTATCCAGGACAACTCCGCTGGAGTCGGAATGGTCCTTGGACAAGGCATCATTCAAGTGGATTTGTCTTCAGGTACCGGGTCTCCAGGTGGACCTGTTTGCCACAGAGAGCAACCACAAGCTTCCGTGTTACGTTGCTCCCAATCTAGACCCTCTAGCTCACTCCACGGATGCGATGTCAATCGACTGGAACCGGTGGCAAAGGATCTATCTTTTTCCACCAATAAACCTATTAATGAAAGTTTTACACAAACTCAGATCATTCAAAGGTCAAGTAGCACTTGTGGCACCCAACTGGCCGAAGAGCAATTGGTTTCCTCTTCTTCTAGAGTTGAAACTCCGGCACAAACAAATCCCCAGTCCAAGATTGACACAAGTAGTACAAACTCGGACTGTGTCAGCTTCCTCAAGAATTCTGAATGCCCTAGCTTTATGGACTTCATGAAGTTTGCAGCTCAGAAAGACGCTAACATTGATCCTATTAATACACTGTTCATAGAATCAGACAAGAGGAATCTACTCTCAGACAGTATGACTCAGCAGTTAAAAAGTTAGCATTATTTCTGAGGGAATCTGAAGCTCAGGAAATGACCACGAACCTAGCAATCTCTTTCTTCAGATCATTATTTGAGAAAGGGCTGGCCACTAGTACTATTACTACAGCAAAATCTGCCTTAAGAAAAATATTTTTATATGGCTTTAATATTAACCTTACAGACTCATATTTTTCGTCAATTCCTAAAGCATGCGCTCGTCTTAGACCAGCAACCCGTCCTCACACGGTTTCCTGGTTCTTAAATGACGTACTTAAATTGGCATCAGACACTGATAATGAATTATGTACTTACTCGAGTCTGTTAAGGAAAACGTTATTTCTAGGAAGTCTAGCCTCAGGGGCTAGAATTTCTGAACTGTCTGCTCTCTCTAGAGAACCGAACCATGTTGATTTCCTCCCGTCAGGAGAAGTTCTGTTGTCTCCGGATCTCAAGTTTCTAGCAAAGAATGAGGATCCACAAAATAGATGGTCTCCTTGGAGATTATTCTCCTTCCACAGGATCTGTCCTTATGTCCAATTAACACTTTAAAAGCTTATTTAAATAGAACTTCTAATAGGAATTCAGGCCCTCTTTTTGTTAGGGAAAATGGAGGAACCATTTCCTTAAAGGTCATCAGGCAACAAGTACTATATTTCATAAAGCAGGCAAACCCGGATTAAGTACCCAGGGTACATGATATTCGGGCGGTGGCCATTTCAGCTAATTATTTTCATAATATGAATTTTGATGACCTTAAAAAGTATACGGGCTGGAAATCACCAACAGTGTTCAAACGCCACTATCTTAAGTCTCTAGAGGCTCTTAAATACTCCACAGTAGCTGCAGGAAGTATTGTTCCCCCAGCCCTAGACTAGTTTATGTAACCTTACTTTATCCTATTGTTTATATTTCTCTCGCCTACCTGCCTCCTTTACTTGCCCTGCGTTCTAACCTTTGGTCAGGCCTGCTTCACAGCCTGACTCCTGGCCGTTTCATGGATATCCTGTTTTAATCTTTTTGTTAGCCTTAAGTGTCTTGGTGTTAGTTATTTTATGATTTAAACTGTGTGCCTTATAATGTTAATTATGTTTTTAATATGAATGTTTTGGGTTATTAAAACACAGTAATTTTCTCATAGTTTTATTTAGCTCCATTAAGGTAATTCTTAGAGGGCTCCACCAAGCTTTTGTATGGCTGATTCTCTGTCACTGTTTCACTGGGTGACACAGGTCGAGCCCAGAAAAGGGATTTTGACAAAGGAAAAATCTATTTCTGGGGGAAGACCTGTGTCACCCAGTGACCCATCCCTGTACTTCCTTTTCCCTCCCGAGTGGCATACCAAGCTTGGGAGGTGCTAACTTGGGATGAAGATGGCGGCCGGGGTGGTGGTTGGCTAGGTGCGGGGGATGAGGTTTTGGAACGGCTCCTCCCCTTTTCGGGGTTTTGAGAATGGAGAAATCTATAGGACGAAGATCTGTGGTAGTGGCAACCACTCACCCCTTGTGTATACCGACACCATCTAATGGTGTTTGATCCAGGGGTCATAACCCTGGCATTATGGTTAGCTTTTTCTCTGGTATATTTAGCAATATTTATACCTAGAAATCAGTGCTAATGGACTATTTCACTGGGTGACACAGGTCTTCCCCCAGAAATAGATTTTTCCTTTGTCAAAATCCCTTTTTTATACATTGTTTTAATCACACCAGGTATAAAGCCATAGGCCACTGCTACCCATGAGCTGTACCTCATACATTGTGTGACAAAATTGCTGCCATGACCACGATATTTCAAGTGGCAGAGCATTGGTGTGATTCTACTGTGTTAACTTTAGGTTCAAGTATATTTCAGTGTGGCAGTAACAGTGATAGCAAAGCTTGTGGAGATGGCCAGGGAGATGAATTTAGAAGACCACAAATTAAGAAATTTTTTGAAAGAACAGCAAGATCTAGCCCGTGCAGAGAGAAAGGAAAAGAGAAGCTATAAAAGACTAGCCTGAAAACAGATAGCTTTTGAAGAAAGGATGCAAGCAAGTGTTAGCACATGAATTACATATCAAGGCAAGGCAGGTAATCAGCATAGCACCCCTGTAATTACTGCAAAGCCCTGGTTACTCAGATTCAATGAGAAGCACGACAACATGGACACTTGAAAATGTTTTAGAGGTTTGCAGAGAGCCAAGATTGGCCTAGGGATGAGTGGTTAGTATGCCTTAGCCCATCATTAACAGGTAAAGATCTGCAATTTTCCTCTAGCATGCCTTCCTTTGAAGCCTTTAACAAAGATAGGCTGAAGAGATATGAGATGACTGAAAAATAATTTAGGGAGAAATACTATAAGACTAAACCAGAACAAGGTGGGATGACATATCAGGCAGAAGACTACACTGAAGACTGCAAGCTGAAGAGCAGGTAGATCTGAAATACCTGTTTTGTTAGGGGCATGCAGATCTGAGGAGCAGAGGAAGAGAAACCATAATTTACCAGTTAGTTATGTAGTTCTTCATTGGATGGGTCGATATCGTACTCGGCTAGCACTCTCCTAGGCCAGCATTCGATTCTCTGGCCGGCCAATGAAGAATTAGAGGGAATTATTTCTGGTGATAGAAATTCACTTCTCGGTATAATGTGGTTCGGATTCCACAATAAGCTGTAGGTCCCGTTGCTAGGTAACCAATTGGTACTTAGCCATGTAAAATAAGTCTAATCCTTCAGGCCAGCCCTAGGAGAGCTGTTAATCAGCTCAGTGGTCTGGTTAAACTAAGATATAGTTAGTGATGGTTATGTATGCGAGGTAAGGCAAGGTAAGGAAAGTCTCAAATCTCCATTCTCTAGATGAATAGTGCTTTCATTTCAAATAAATTATCTTAAGTGCCTTGCTTGAAGAGGGAAGTCATTCGAAGGATAATTCCATACTACCACTATTATAAGTATGATCAGCTAGAATTACTGTTACCCCAATGATACATTGTTGCTGAAGTGCTATAAATATATTTTGTATTTTCATGCATTGGGTTTTAATCACTTTGGCCAAAGCTACTAACGAACCCTACCTTAGTGAGAGTGTATGAAAGTTTAACCATGGGCAGGTTTTTCTGATAACCAGAACCATGAATCAAAGTAAAGGAACCTCGGAAAGTGTTAAGCCCTGTGCAATGGTTCAGTAGTTATGACTTCTCCTTGTTACACATGAAATAAATGGTCTTCGCCATACCTTTCAATTTTTGGTGAGAGATCCTAATAATGACCATATAGTATGAGGAAGTATATACATTTATGTATTGTATATTGTGATGAAGGGATATAGCTCATATGATTTACAGCTTTCATAAAATTTTGTTGTGCTTTAAAAACCTCATCTGGTAAATTGTACGATATCTAGTTGCTACTTCAGGGGTAATAAAGGACTTGGGATGCTTAGCTATTCAATATCCATACCATGTTGTAACCATTATTTCTTCTGAATAGCAAAGTTTTATGATAGTGGGCCTGTTTAAACTTTATTGGGTGACTATGGGGAAACACCAGATATGGCTTAGCATAGCTTACTAGAGGAGCTCGTAATGCTAACTACTGTAGATCCTATATCCCAAAAAATTTTAACTTAACCTGTCAGCTTTCACACTGGAGTGTCTAAAACTTTCACTTACTTCAGCTGCATAATTAGATACTCTGGCAAGACAATTTGAGATCCAAAAGAAGTCATGGCCTGGAAAGAAGATGGTTGTTGCCTTTTAGTACACTAGCCTCCCAACAGCATTTGAACCACCCTAATTCCAGATTTCAAGGGCGTTGTGAAATACTTTGGAGTGAGATTTGCTGTCTTCAAAGCTGTCAGCCATCAACAGACAAAGCATTTACCTCAGCTCATTCAGTTCTTGTCTTGGCCAGACAGCTTAAAAAAGGCACATTGCTGCCTAAAAGCATCAATTCACCCAAACGAAAAGGGTACTTCTGGTTCCAAGGACTTGAAAAAAAAGGTGTTCTATTAGGTCTCGTCCATCGTTCTTCCAGTAATTCCCCATGGCTCTGGTGTTGGGGGAAGCTCTCTCAATTTTGATCAATGTGCTTTGACTTAGCCATTGCCTTGCAAGGATTTATCTGCTTCTTGGCTTCAGGAGCAATTTGAGCACTCAGTCAAGCATTAAAACTGCTAATGTATCTTGATGGTTGGGCAGGTGATGATAGTCTTGGCTGAAACTGAGATATGGCTTATATCCATGATCTAGATTCCAAGAGGCATTGGAGAATGAGGGGGTATCAAATTTCATAAGAGAAATTAGTGCAAATGCGTATTTCCATACCGGGCCTCTTTAACTTCAGCCTGGGTATAAATTTTTTGAGACTGTTACAGGCAGTCCTTGGGTTACAGGGGCTCTGACTTATGGTGTTCCGAACTTACGGGGCTTTTTCAAATATATTCATGAAGAAATTGGTTCTAGGCTATGGCTGATGTTCCGAAGTTATGGCGCTGTAACTAGGATTCTGAGCGGCATAGCTGGAGGCACTGTAATGAGGTGAGAAAACCAGTTTAGGTAGCCACAGGTAGGGTTCACTAAAAGGAGGTTCCTCCTATAAGGCGGGAGAAAACCAGTTTGTTACCAGGGCAAAGCTTGAAAACCTGTTTCTTTCCCCTCTCTCTCATTTTTATAAATTTTTCTTATGATGTTCCGAGTTACAGCAATTTTTTACTTACTGCAAGCCGCTGGAACAGAACCCCTGCCTTAACACGGGGACTGCCTGTAATCTCTTTGGGAAGGAGCATAACCATGTAGTAGGCCCCAGATACAGGGAATCAAGGGACTATGATATATCCTGTTGAATTGATGCCAGAGATGCAATGCCACCAGAGAAATAAGTGCCTATACCTGTTTCCAGAGCAAGCCTCTTCAACTTCGGTTGAACAGTGAACAATGATCAGTTGAACTCTTAATGACCTACCCCCACTCAGACAGACAACTTTCTCTTACCATTCTAACGAAAAACTTCAGTAGTTCTTGGAAGACATTTTAATCACCCAAAATCATCTTGTGGAAGGCATTATGACATTCAATTATAGTCGTGATAGACTATCCTCAATGCAGGCTTAAGATTCAGGCCATTTTAACCACTGTATATGTCATTTGTTATATCTAAAGATATCAGCCTGTTGGCTTCAGGGTAAGCATGACCTATGCACCAACCTCTTGGATTAGAAGACAGCCTTTTTAACTCTATAAGCTATCCTTCATCAACTAAAATAAAAGGGTATAGGTTTCAGGATTCATGTTTGGACAGTTTGTTTGGTTATCTAGTGATTCTCATAGTTCTTTGACCAGGAAAATTTAGTTTAGAAGTTTATGAATTTCCTTCTCCAGTCACATTCATTTAGTCACCGTGACAAGTCCAATGATTACATAGCATATTTTGATACCAATGGCTCTACTCTGGCTCAGCAGTCCTGTTAGTTCTTAGTGAAAAAGAACAAAGTTTCTTCAAGGAGCAGGGTACCGTATTGCTATGTTAACCACTCAGAAGACACTGCATCAAGAAACTGAGCCACTTAACCTTCAAACTTGGAGGCTATCAAGAGAGGCCCCATTAGTGAAGGGTTTTCTCTTCTATTAAGAGATCACTGCTAACCTGGAAATGAATCATCTGCTAATCTACACCAATTAAATTGGCAGCTCTGGTAGGATTAGTGGAGTAGCAGGGCTTTGATCAACTCCTAATCTCTCTACTACAAATAGTGGATGGCTGCACTACTGTACTTACATCACTTAGGTACCTTGGCTGTTCAGAATAAGTGTTCATCACTAGAATTAGGAAGTATGTAACAGGAATGGAAGAAGTGTTTTGGGTGTCATTAAGGCCCCTCATTAGGACCGTCCATGCTTCATTAAAGAAACTAGAAACTAGCCCTGAGGACAATAAATTTTTGTTCCAGGGACCGTGGTTTGATAAAATTAAGTAAGAACGTTATTTATTTTTGGCTTAGGCAGTTTAGCATATGGGCTTTTAGTAACACTTCTGAAAACCAAGCATCCTAAGTCAAGATTACCAGTCATGAAAATAGGCCTGCTATCTCTTGACTTTTAGCCGAATTTTGAATGCTACCTCTGGAAAATTTTCTTCAGAAGTTAATTTTGCTCCACCAGGTCCAGGTTTTACTTATCCATTCTATGGTGAAACAGCTATGAAAACCTTAACATCTAAATAGCTATACAGGTTAATGCTAAGTAATGGGTTTGTAATGAAAGTTTTTGCAATTGTGCATAAGGCTATTGAAAAGTACTGAAAAAGATTGTAAGCAAAACATATGCTTAATAATTGCTTAAAAGAATTTTGGGAGGAGGAAAACGTCATTTTACCTGACCAAACAGGTGTATGATAAGAATATCCCAATGTGCTTATTAGTATGGCACTCAACAAGGGATCTATCACATAATTTTGTTCGGTAATGACTTCCCCAATATTTGTTGTCAATATTTTAAAGTTATGTAAAAAATACATGTAAATGACTGTGCACCCTTCAAACTTCAGTAAGTATACAGTATACAGTAGAATTTTTCATTAATAGGCTCTTTGGAGATTTGATGTATATTAATGTTAAATATTTTTGAGAAAATGTTTCGAGTTAAACTAATGTTGGCTTTTTTTCAGCCTTTCTAAAGCAGTAGGTAAGCAGGTTAGAAAGCTCATAAGGAAATACTGAAGGGATAGAGCTCACATGCTAATCACAAAAATCCATGTGTTTACAGGCTTCATAAAAGGCATACACGATATAATTGTTTAGCATTGTAGAGATATAAATATAACACATTTAAATAACCGTTGAAGTGCTATTACAATATATGCTCAAGATAAAACAAAAAACTATATAGTAACACTCATTCCTGACCACTTCATTCACTGCATTTTAGATGATCCTAGACTTTCATCTAAAGAAATCTTATACTGCATGGTTTACATTTTCGATATTCTGCAGTTGGCAATATAGCAGCCTTGAATAAAGAACTAATCTTTTACATGCACTTGAAATTTGGTAATACTGTATGTGAGTGTTAGTCAAAAGTATAGTACAAAGTGATCCATTTTTACTGTGCTATATGAAACTTCTGCTGTAATCTGTATTATTACGTTTGGGATTACAATGAAATTTCCTAAAATACAAGTAAATCAATTCTATATATGTCAAATTTAGTTTGTGATGAGCCTTTTAGCTTTAATCATCCAGTACAAACTGTAACAGTAACTGGTGTTAACATAACAAAATACAGACATGTATAGGTTTCAGGTAATATTTTTTAATAGAAGACTGGTGGATAAATCACAAACCACAGACAAGCCATGACACAGATTGCACTTGTATAGCAAAATTATTACATTTAGCAGAAAACATCACAGATGCTCTTTTGTATTTTTTAGTTCGGACATTCCTCATTTTTTAGTTCTGACATTCCTCAGTGGCATTTATGTATTACAGTGCTGCTCTTTGCTTTCCATGTATAGCCTCTGAACCTTGGCCTGGGTCATGGGTTGTCTGTGCTGCAGTTTGTAAAGGAATTTGAGCGTATCACCCAGACAACTATTCCTTACCACTTCGTTGAAAGGAGGGTTGGCGATGTTGCAACCTTGTTCTGTGATGGGAGCCGAAGTATGGAAGAGCTTAATTGGAAACCAATCAGAGATTTCCAGGTTATGTGTAAGTATTATTGTATAACTCATTTCCCTTTCAGCATTTTTGCAGGAATGGGATGAACGACTGCTGTACATGTTACATTTCACCCAAAACTCATGTCAAGGCTTTTGCAGACTTACAACCTGGGTACAGGACATGGGGTATCTGTCTTACAACTAGTGAAGGCTTTTGAGGCTATGACTGGCACTAAGGTGCCCGTTGAGATGAAACCACGAAGAGAAGGGGACATAGTATCCATGTATGCCAACACAACCCTTGCTGAGAATGAGCTGGGCTGGATAGCCAAGTATTCACTCGAAAACATGTGTAAGTCCTTGCCAGTGGAACCTTTAGTCATCCTCTTGTGGATGATCTGGCTGCCCTTCCTTTAGCCTTCCTATTAAGAGTGTCTGTTGTCTTTCATTTCACAATAATTTGCAATTCACGAGCTCTTATGGTAGCTTTGCTCTTTGATGGTATTAAATAATTTTGCTTGCATACTTTTTTTTATTTATGTCTGTACCATGACTTTGGACCAAATTTGTTGAGCAGTCTTAACCAGTACGTTTGTTTTTATAATTTTAGCTTCGTTGCTGGTTAGTTAGTTAGTACTTGATAGATGCTCTTACCAAATTACTGTAATAACTATTGTTCTTTAGTTTGCAGCTCTTCTCACTAGAAAAAGGCCCCTCACCCACTTCATCACATATGTTTTTTGATATCACAGTTTTGCATGAAGCAGATGTATGTGTGAAATATGCTATTTTTTCTCGCTGAGCTCTCCAAAATTGCAGAAAACTTATTTTTAAGCCACTATACATGTATGTGAAATCCGAGGGATAGTTAGCTAATAGTCAGTATGCATATAGGAATCGGTTAGGTACCTGCAGTGTTCTTTCAGATTTGACTTGCCATTTACAAGAGAACCTTGATAAGAATTTGAATGCAGAGTAATTCAAATAGATTTTATTTCTGCTTTCAGTTTGATAAATTATCAGGAACTTATTATTTATGAACTTCAGAATCTTGGAATTGGTGGATATTTTAGGATGACTTCAAGATTTCCTTATATGTAGGTAGTAACAAGTTGCTGTTGATGGGATCTTTACCGAACCAAGACCCATCGTATTTGGTGTTCCACAGGGTAGTGGTCTTGGTTCACTTTTATTTTCAGTGTATACAAGTGGCATGGTTGTTGGCCTGGAAAACAACTTTGTTCAGTATGCCAGTAATGCAACACTGGTTGGTGTAGTAAATTATCCACTTATGAGAAATGAAGCTCCCTTAGTTGTAATTGTTGCATGGAGAGGATTAATGAATGGCTTAGTCAGTGGGGTAAGTGGCTGAATTCCGGTAAAGCAAAAACACTATTGATCAGTAAATCTCCTACAGATTATCCACCTCATCCTCTCCTTCAGTTGGATGGGACTCTTGAATGGGTCAAAAGCTTTGCCTATCCTTAGCGTAACTTTTGACTCGCATCTTACCTCTGGGAAACATCTAATGAGTGTTGGCAAATGCTGCACAAAGTTGGGTATTATATGTAAATTCTCGTATATTTATAACAATGATAAAATCATTGCAACATGTTTTGGATCATTTGTCCTTCCTTTACTAGAATGCTGTTCTCCATTGTGAATGTCTGCTTCTGCCTGACATTCATCTTTTCGATAGAGTGGTTTGCGGTGGTAGGTTTTTGTTTCATAACACAAGCAGATATGACTTGGGCCATTCATAGCTAGTTTCTTGTTTGTCATTTTTTCGTAAGTTGTATTTTAGCAACCCTTTTACTATCACAATTAATCCATGATCCTCTTTTCCTGACGAAAGTGACCAGATTTGCTGAACAGCACCACCAATATGCAGTAAATGTGCCACACTGTCGAACTTTTAAAATACGAGGTGAATTGCTTTAGGGTAGTAATGCATTGAAACTCTACTCGAACTTTTGAGGTTCTAATTGTAAAACATCCTTAGGGAGACTGTGTGAAGCATAAAAATTCCTCACACCGTCTCCCTAAGAATGTTTTACTATTAGAACCTCAAACGTTTAAGTGAAGTTTCAATGCATTACTGCCCTAAAAGAGTTCACCTTGTATTTTACAAAAATGATTTATGTTTTTATCTATTTATTAATTTGTTAATTGATCATTTTTTCTTTTCCAATAACGGATCTGTTCTTTATGTACAATATTATTTCCTGTTATCTTCGTTAACTTCATTCAGATGAAAACCATACTCTTTGGAAGCTTGAATTTCAAATCATTGGTCCTTGTAGGCTTGTTTTGTGTGAATAGGGTTTTATCTTCTGAATAATAATAATAATAATAATAATAATAATAATAATAATAATAATAATAATAATAATAATAATAATAATAATAATAATAATAATAATATTAATTAATAATAATAATATTATTATTATTATTATTATTATTATTATTATTATTATTATTATTATTATTATTATTATTATTATTATTATTATTCCAGTGTTGGTGAAACTAGTGAACATTCACTGGAAAGGTTGAAGGGTGGTTCAATAGTATTGAAACAATCTAAAAAGTTAGTTGGTTCAATAATAGTTTCAATGTCTAAGGGTGGTATTGAGAATTCACCTCACTTTTCAGCTTATTATCCACTGAAATACAAGCAAAATCCAAAACAGACATGTTACTTTCAGGGAATGCAAGGGGAAAACTGTGGTAACTGAACTTAGTAGTATGCACTGAATGATCTGAGAGCAAATGATTGGCTTAATAAGTATTGTGTAGGGTTACCTTTAGGCAGCATTACTTTCATGCACATCATGAATGCTGATACTAAATGGAGCCTTAATTTTTATTGTAGTAGTAGTAGTATTAGTAGTATGGCATTTTCAGATTGTATAACACTAATTTTCTCTGCAGGTGAAGACTTTTGGAGGTGGCAAACTATGAATCCTGATGGTTACGCTAAGGATGAACCATTCCCTCCATCCAGACTTGAGGACTCAATCCCAGGGAAAGCTCTTAGCTCCACCAAGCTTGCTGGAGAATCATCCTCCATAACTAATGGCATGAATGGTGTTACAGTACACTAAAATTTTTTAATGCAAAGTATACCATGTATGATTATGTGGGCATTTGGTATATTACTTATAAATGGAGCATTGTGGGTGTTCCCATGAAAGAATACATGCATGAAAATGCATAATTTTGGTTAGAATATCAGTGTCTTTGATTTCATTTTTATATTTTTAAAGCAATTCCAAATCACACAAATACAAACTAGTACTTCTTTCCAGTTTCATTTTATATTTTTAAAAGATAATTCTGAATCAAACATATTTGATTGTTGCAAGCAGTCATTTGTTTTTACAGAAATACAAACTGTCACCTTTTGGATAATAGGATTTTTTCAATACAAAATACTCTTATATAAAAGGCTCTGGTTTGTATATCTATGAAAAATACAAATTGCATTAAAAATGTTATATTTCATTCATTGTAAGGTATTCATTACTGGCAGTACTTATTTGCTGGCTAAAATATTCTGAAGACTTAAAAGTTTCTGGACATTGGTTCTCTGATATTGTATAAGAAAAATTTTTATTTTAACTTGATTTTCTTGGAAATTAATTTTGTTGTCTAAATTAAAAAAAAATAATTGTGGTAGCTATTAAGAGGCAACTTCTATTGCATGTACCAAAGCACAAAATGAAGTGCTTAAAAATTAATTACTGTATACAGAAGTACATTCCTCAGTTTTATGTAACATATGTTGCATAATCTGCTTTACAGTAATGTAAATTGTCACCTAGTTACTTTTTTTTATGACTGGAAAATTTTCTACTGTATGAAACTCCCAGAGAAATTTGTTAGGTTACTTTAGTATTTATAATTTCAAAATAGTAAATACATGTGTAAAGTACACGTATTATCCTTTAATATATTAATAATGCTGCTTTACATTTTTATGCTTTATGATGTAAATTATCAATATTATCAGAATATCACATTCATTGTTCAGTAAATGCATTTATTATTTTCACAAATAAAAATTTTTAATCCATCTTTAACACTAGAATACAGTACTCTACTTACATGAAAACTTATGTGAACAGCTACTGCTAAAATATATAATTCCATAACATTTTGTAAATAAAGGCTCCATACTACTAGCCAGGATGAGGTGGTCTGTGCATTATGTGGTGTTCAATGATACAAATGAATGAAGAAAACTTGCACTGTACTGTTTAATGATACAAATGAATGAAGAAAACTTGCACTGTACATTGAGTTTGTCATTTAACACGTAAAAGCACTATTATTTATAACTTGGAACAAAATAAAGTGGAAAATATTTAAGTATCAGCTTTTGATGTGTTTGATTTATCTAAGTAAATATAGTTAAGTGAAAACCCATTAATCATAATATAGTGGTAATCACTGTTAAAAGACCCAGCTAGACTGATTTGAAGGGTTACCAGAACATATTTCATTGTGTATGCCCAGCCTATAGTTCAGAATCAGCCTGCAACATCTATCAATCTTCGATGTGGTTTGATTGCGTCATAAATGTATGGTGTATACCCAGTCTACGCTGTGTCTTTCCTTTATAGATATCGTCTCTATATGTACCGATTTCTTTTGTTTGCCCATTTATCCATTTTCCTCAAGGTGCTTCGGTTGCGGCCCTCCTGTTTGTTTTTGAAGTATCAAGATGGTCGCACTGTTCTTTCTCCAGCAAGCTTGGGTCCCAGTACTTTCTTCTTATACTTAGAGATCATGGTTTCAGATTTTGTTGATCCTTTGGGTGTTGTACATAGACATCTTATTCTCACTTTTTTCAACAGGTTTTTTGGATCAGAATTGTCTACAGGTTTCCTCTCCTTTTCCCTAGTCCATCAGTTAGTCACTGATCTATTGCATGGAAAGTTTTATACTCTTCTTGCTGTGCTTCCAGGTTTGTGGGTTTCAGTAGTACTTCTATGTATGTAAGTAATCCTCAGTTATCCAGATTAATAAAACCAAGGGCCCATTGGATAATGCCACAATCTAGATAAGGAGGAGTAAAAGAATCTAGGGGTGTTCAAGGCCAACTATGTACCCTTTCTCACCTAATCTTGTTAATACCACATAACTGTAAACACTTAATATGCTTATAAACAACGTCCATCACACTTTAAACTGAAAAGTTATGGAAAAGGCGATTATCTAACTTTTCCCCATATTTATAACAAAATATACTGCATAAATACACTTAAAAAAACGTAACCCCTTCTTTTTCTGTCTCTCGTAGGTACCCTACTGTGTTTATTCACAGCCTACCATAGTTTTATGACCATTAATGTATTTATATACAGCAACTTTCTCACCACTTGTTACCATATTGTATTACCATTCACGAGATACAAACTGTTTACATGTGAACTATTGACCTAAGCTAGGTGTTGCATTCAGTATTCATTTGCATAAGTGGCTAGGTTATTACAATTGTATTTAAGATAAAGGTAATAGTAGTGATACAGATATTTTACTTATTTGAATCCATTTATACCGTATTATTACCATACAGGCAGCCCCTGGTTATCTGCGCCGTCGGTTATTGGTGTTTCAGTTTTACGGCGCTTGGCTAACGACGTTGTTAACCCGATTTTCGGCAATGGTAAGCGGTTTATTGGTGCTTACGACATCATAAACGCCATTTATTACCATAATAATTATCTGCAATTTTCGGATATCGGCGCTCGGCCGGGAACTGAATCCCCCTGTTAACTGGTGGCTGCCTGTACTATATATATCATCATCATATGTATAAAAAACCAATCAGTCACCATTTGCAGTGACTAATGTTTACAGTGCATTCTCAGAATCGGCTGAATGAGCAAAGTAGCAAAAGAATTAGGAGAACAATATTTTAGTTGCTAAAAGGAAGGAATGTATTTTTGGAATTATTATTTTTGTACGTAAATGTAAAATGGGTATACAAAGGTAAAATAACGTACTTTGATGTTAAAGTAAAATCCCTCAAAATCACAAGACGGCTGTTTTCACAATTCGTTTGTTAACATCATATTCTATGTTGTATATGTTGATTCTTTGGTAAGCGGTTGTTAATTATAAGAGATGGTTATGAATTGTCACATAAGCCATAAGTTTAGTAATCTTGTTGGAAAGCCTAGTTTAGCACAGTCTACCAAAATTAAATTTGTTCAATTTATAATACTCAGACTGTGTTTAAGAACACTACTAAAAAGTAGTTGATAATTTTTATTGGAATTAATGATTCTTCATTTCACCTCATAATTTCATGGAAGTTTTACTTGTGTGTGTGTGTTTACATCTATCTACAGTACATTGGCATTTCATCAGTGTTGAGTTACCCTCTCTACATAGTGAATGCGTTCGTGTTTGTGTTTCTTAGTGCAGTATCACGTTTGCCATTTTTCTTTTTTGCTTTGCTCGATTCACCATGCCGTAGAGTTTTCATTACAAGTTTAGTTGACTCTAAGTATGATTATCACACATAACAGTACGCAAGAGAATATTTTATTACTCTTGGTATCTCATCTTGGTTCTCTCTCTCTCTCTCTCTCTCTCTCTCTCTCTCTCTCTCTCTCTCTCTCTCGTACCCTATGCACACAATTCCAGTTATCTTTTGGGTTGTAAAAAAATAAAATGAGAAAATTCAGTAAAAATATAAATGAGAATAGCATAAAATATAAGAAAAATCATAAGCATAACAACACAAAACAAGCTCTAAAAAGTCTCTTCATAGAGTGTGCGTTTGCGCGTCTCTCTCTCTCTCTCTCTCTCTCTCTCTCTCTCTCTCTCTCTCTCTCTCTCTCTCTCTCTCTCTCTCTCTTGCACCCTGCACACCATTGCATTTATCTTTTGGGTTGTAAGAATAAATAAAATAGAAAATACAGTAAAAATATAAATGAGAAAAGCATAAAATGTAAATAAAAAAAAAGTCGTAGGCATAACAACAGCAACAAAACAAGCTGTGTCCAGCCAAATGTCTACCTAGCCCTCTTCACCCATCCAACACTGCATCCCCTCCCTCCCCAGCTGGGGAAACTGCTCACCAGCTCCACCCACCTTTCAAAACAACCCCTTCTCTACGCAGCCTTACCTCTCCTCCTCTCCCATGGCGCCCAGCCATCCAACCCACCATCCCACCTTGGAAACTTCCCCAGGTCTCCTCCACTCCCCAAACTCTCAGTCTGAGTGTAAGCAGTGTTACCAACATTTTCCTGGGTCCGCACAATATTGCCAACCATTGGAGAGCGGTTTTTTCATATTTTTAAAAATTTATATATATCATATCTTTGGAGCCTTGGTCCCTGGTCCGGGCATGTCGGGGTAAAGTCAAGTTCCAGTTAATGGTGATCTGGATATGAAGGATTACTGTATCAAGGGTTGGAGTTGCCCAAAGACAGGGTAAATGTTAGGGCATTCCACAGTGTGTATTCTCTCTACTGCGCTCTTGATGTCTTGCTGTGTTTACAACTGAGTTCTTGTTTTAGGCAAAATTTGGAGTCATCAACCAAGATTTGGTTCTTTGTGATATCACCTACCTGTTGCAGAGAAGAATATAAGAAAAAAAAGGAGGCACATTATAAGCTTAATGCTGCTGTAACAAATTATCGTTATTGTTATTATTACTCTGTTGAAAAGAATGGCAGCATTAGTTGAATTGATTTTGTATAAGGTCTTTTCAATTCTTCTTCCTACTAAATAAGAGGAAAGGCAGGAGTTCTGAATTCTGTCACTTTATTTGTATAGACTCGGGCAGAAGTTAAATTCAGGGTGATGCTTCCGAAAGGCCTATGCTTAACAATCGCCCAAGAAACTTTCCCCCTCCCGGCAGTGGCATGTAGAATGCTGCCTGCTGGCACTCCTGAGCTGAGCATGTAGACCAGTCATTACCCTTCATCAGATGTGAGCAACCCTCCCAGTACCATCAGCCACCCTATATCTGTCCGCACGCAGAGATGGGTGCAACCATCAACATCTGAGAGAAGCTTTACTCAAGGGCACTAATCCCCTAACAGCCAATCAGAATTCAGCTTCTCCCCCCACCAGAGACCTGGAACACTTTATATAATGACTAATGAGCTCATTCTAACTAGACCAGCTGATCATGATCGATGCCCTTATTGAACTTCTATGGAGATTCTTCACTACCCGAGAATAAATTCAAGATTTTAGTTACAGTATACTGCCCACTGGAAGCACTACAGAAGCATCACGCTGTGTTTAACTTCTGCTTGAGTGTAACAAATAAAAAGTGACCGAATTTAGAACTCCAGCCTTTTCTCTTATCCACAATATGAACATCAGCCAACTTTGAACACATATTGGCTTTGAAGAAAAGGGAATAGTAAAAATTATAAAATCAGTTCTACTGATGCTGCCATTCCTTTCAACAGAAGCTGTTTGAAAGAAGGTATGCACCATATTATTATTATTATTATTATTATTATTTATTATTATTATTATTATTATTATTATTCACTTATTCTGATTTTAATGAAAGTTGGTAGGTAGGAACCTTGTGGTGTAGGGTGATGATTTTTAACCATATTTTTTAGCTTAACACATTTGTGAGGTCGCAGGGGGCCCATTAAAAGGCGACACGTTTTTCTTGTTTTTCTCAAGATCCCAGGAACTAGCTTGGTTAAGGTCTCTGGTGTCCAGAATTTGTCACTAAACTTCCACAGAATTGAATGCTAATATGGGAAAACAGACAAAAGACTATATGTAAAGAAATATACAATAGCAAACTCCATATGAGAAAAAATTAATAAAAATATTTCAATAGCATGTAAGAAATTAATATTAATTAGACTTAACCTGTTTCAGAAGACTGCCCTCCTACCAATCTGCCCTTAAACCGAATTATTTTACCAAAGAAATTAAATTAATCTGTTCCTGACTTTCAAAACTACTACAAATAAAAACATTGTAACTCAAATTTAACAAGTGTAGCATATGATAATTATACAAAAATAAACAAAACAAATAGAAGTAAATTCAAAGTTGTTCTCACTTTACCTGTAATTCAGAGAATTGATGGCATATGTGGAAGGTGGTCAGAAAGGTGAAGTGAAGGAGACATGTTACAGTAAGTCTGGGTTTCATTCTGACGAAAAACCTGTCCAATAGCGTTTGATTTTGCTTGTATTGCACAATGTTCTTGAAGAGAGAGATAGCATTGTATTTAACATGTTTAGAACACGGTTTGTTACAACTTTGACAGGGTGTTGCTTTTCAACAAAACATTGCTCTTCCCCAATTTTGCACACATTTCTTTAGTGAAATAGAGACATTCTCCCTTCCCTTCTCCTCCTTTGTTGTCTATTGTTGCCATTCTTCCACGGTGAGCTCTGTTTTTGCTCCTCCACTAACTCCACATCAGCATCATCACTGACCTTGAAAACCATGAACTTACCCAGAGACACAATATCTTCCACAGCAGGCTCAGCCTTGCTGGCACATGTAGCCTTCTTTGGGCCACGATGACTTGTATACAGTACAATTATTTTACTCTACAGTTGCAAAAAAAAAAAAAAACACACACACACAATGATACAGGAGACAGTTTAGGGAGATCTGCACTAATCGGGACCCATGCATAAACTGAACCTTTCCCTTTGTTTCAGCTGGGAACCACATGGCCATGATGTACCTAATGCCTAATATTTTAGCTGGTCATCCTTGTCCATCCTTAAACTAAGCAAAAGTCCGTTAACAGAGTAGAATTTTCCTCAGACAAAACATCCTTTACCCAAATAGTACGCTAATCAAGACTTTTGTTAACTGGGGTATGACTGCATTTTAAATGCTGATACATTTTATTTTATAAACACTTCTTTTGCCTGTGTATATCGCTTATTGATTGATCGCTAATTGACATGAGGAATTTGTAAAAGAAGAGTCATTCTTGCTTCCAGCTGAAGCTACAGAGTAGCTCAGACTTGTAGAGTTCACAGGGAGAAGTTCACAGCCAAATGGAAGTTTGTAGCCTACTCGTGAAACAAAATTGATAAAGGTTTATTGATCAAAATTGTCTTTGAGAAATGTATGTAATGGGTATCAGCATTCATTTTTCAAGTAAAGATCTGAAGAAAAGTTAGTTACATAAACCCAAAATAGTTTTTTCAGAGCTATAGTATCTTTTATGGTCTTATGTTCCATAGTTCCTTGAGATAGGTAGCGAAACATTGACATAATAGGGAACATGAAAAGCTGCAAGTGTTCAAAATATGAATAGGGTCATGAAGGAAGCTAAGTGAGATGAAACACACCTCCTGTAATTGCTTGTGCACAACTGGTTGTACTGCAGTGCTCATGGTATTATAAGTGACGTTCTCAAAACGAAGTGAAAACTGACCAAAATCGTCATTGCTCAGCCTAGTTACTTCAGAAACAGACAAGTTCCTTTAAAATTGTAAAGTGGGGGATTAACACATTACTTTTTATACAGCATACACTAACCTAACAAGGGAAACCTCATGGTCTGATACCAATAATATGCTTTCACAATCACATCCCCTTCAGATTTAAGGTTATGATATTCTTTGCAATATGTCTGGTGAGCTTTATATGTAATATACAAAAAACCTCATGCTACTAGGTCTGTAAGAGGTGCAAAAGAAACGAGCAGGTAAAAGTGACTGCTACTTTATTACAGATCCAGGCTGTTTATATAGCGGCAGACTGGCGTCAAGCCGTGAAAGACAATGAGATTGTGTGTGACCTGAGGTCAATAATAATTAATAATATACAGCGAACAAGTAAAGTTTACAATATAAAGACAGACAAATTCCAATGTGGATATAATCTTGATGCCTGCGAATAAAGAAAAACAAGATACACAATCGGTAATAGGTGATCAAATACATATATAGTTTAACTGATTGAAATCGCGTGACCTGGCACATGAGGCGTGACTAATTGTATGGAGAAGAAACTGGGAAGTCACCATAGAAAACTTGCTCAGCGGAGACTTAGCGAATGGCACATTCGCTGGAGACTCCACTGACGGCTCTGAGGGTGACGTAACAAATACTTCCCCCCAAAGACGTGGGACACGTCTGATCAGTCTGCATATCTGCTGGGGCGTTGAAGGGTGCCACGGCTGCGTAAGGACAGTGGGGGAACGCCGGTGCGTGCGGCTGTGTGGCTGCAGGTGCGGGCGTTCTTTTCCTGGGACGGCCGCGCAGCCGCCGTGTGCGGGGGCCTGGCTGTGGCGAAGGGCGGCTGGGCGGGGGTTGCGCTGCGGTGACGTCTGTGTCCTCCTCCAGGAGTGCGGGCTTTAACTGGTCTATTGAAACCCAGTCGTTCCTCCCGGGAAGTGCTAGCAGGAACGCCTTGTTGTTCCGCTCCAGCACGTGGAAGGGGCCCCTGTAGGGCCTGGTCAGTGGTGGGCGGATGGCGTCATCCCTGACGAAGACATGGGTGGCGGATGGTAGCCCTGGCAGTGTGAAGGTGGCCGATCTGTCGTTGTACGTGCACTTGCAGGGGGTGAACTTGCCGACCACATCACGGAGCCTCTGCAGTGACGGATTGTGGCGATCTTCCGTTACGAGTTCGCCCGGGACAACGAGGGACTCGCCGTAGGTCTTTTCCGCTGCGGAAGGGGTGCCGTCGGCTCTGGGGCCGGTTCTTAAGCCGAGGAGGACCCACAGAAGCTGATATTTCCAATTCTCGGCGGTGCAGCGGGCCATGAGGGACGCCTTCAGGGACCTGTGGAACTGCTCGACCAGGCCGTTGGCCGCCGGGTTGTATGCTGTGGTGGTGTGATGCGTGGTCCCCAGCAGCTGAGCCAGGGCGGACCATAATTCGGTTGTGATGTGGTCCGGGACGCTGAAGCGGCTGAACCAACTGGAGAGCAGGGCCTCGGCATATGCGCTGGCGGTGGCTTCTTGCATTGGTGTGGCTTCAGGCCACCTCGTAGATCGATCTACCACCGTCAGGAGATATCTGGACCCGCCTGATGCGGGGAGGGGGCCGACGACGTCGATATGTATGTGGCCGAAACGCCGCTCTGGCTGTGGGAACTTGCCTACTCCGGACTGTGTGTGACGTCCCACCTTGCTGGTTTGGCACTGCAGGCACTGTTTCGCCCAGGACGTGGCATCTTTTTGCACTCCATGCCAGACGAACTTCTTTGACAGAAGCTTGGCCGTTGTTCTGGTGGAGGGAGGTGAGAGGCTGTGAATGATGTCGAACACCTGGCGGCGGCGGGAGGCTGGGACCAAGGGGCGGGGCTGGCCAGTACTGATGTCGCAGAGGAGGCTTGGGCCCCCGGGGTCGAGGGGCACGTCCCTCCACTTAAGGGACGTGACGGCAGTGCGATAGGCTGGGGTTTCTGGATCTGCGACCTGTTCCCTGGCGAGGTCTTCGTAGTTTACCCCGAGCTGCACTACATTCAGCATGATTCTCGAGAGGGAGTCTGCTACAGGATTTTTCTTGCCGGGAGGTACCTGACGGAGCAGGTGAATTCGGCGATGGCTGAGAGGTGTCGCTGCTGCCTGGAAGACCATGCATCCCCCTGCTTGGTGAAGGCGTGAACCAATGGCTGGTGGTCTGTGAAGATTGTGAAGGGCGTCCCCTCCAGGAGGAACTTGAAGTGCCGGACTGCACGGTACATCGCACAGAGTTCCCTGTTGAAGGTGGTGTAGCGGGTCTCTGCGGGGTTGAACTTCTTGCTGAAGAAGGCGATGGGCTGGGGGCCGCCATTGATGACCTGCTCCAGGACAGCACCACAGGCAATGTTGCTGGCGTCCATTGTCAGCTGGAGGGCGGCTCTGGGGTTGTGGCGTGCCAAGGCGGTTTCCTCGGCGAGGGCGGCCTTCGTCAGGGAGAAGGCCCGCTGCTGGCTGGATCCCCACGACAGGGACTTCGGTTGGCCTTTAAGCACTTCCGTCAGGGGGGCTGTGATGTGTGCGATCCTAGGGATGAACTGCCTGTAGAAGTTCACCATCCCGAGGAACTCCTGGACGGCCTTGACGGAGGATGGGGTGGGGAACCTGGTGACGGCTGCGACCTTGGATGTGAGTGGGCGGACGCCTGCCGGGGATATCTCA
The DNA here is from genome assembly GCF_040412425.1 of Macrobrachium rosenbergii. Classification (NCBI taxonomy): domain Eukaryota; kingdom Metazoa; phylum Arthropoda; class Malacostraca; order Decapoda; family Palaemonidae; genus Macrobrachium; species Macrobrachium rosenbergii. Next base: position 40,634,681 of record NC_089796.1, on the reverse strand, counting down.
TGGCCCAGGAAGTCAGCTTTCTGGACGCCGAAGGTGCATTTGTCGAAACGCACGACGAGGCCGTTCTCCTGGAGGCACTGCAGGACTGCCTGGATGTGTTTTTGATGTTCACTGTGAGACCTGGAAAATATGTGGATGTCATCAACGTAGCAGATGCACAACTTCAGTTCCCTGAGGATGCTGTCCATGAGCCGCTGGAAGGTCGCCCCGGCGTTCCTCAATCCGAAGGTGAAGGCAAACATGTAGGACCCGAACGGTGTGATGATGGCGGCCTTTGGTACATCCTCTGGTGCGACAGGTACCTGAAAATATGATTTTAGAAGGTCTAATTTAGTGAAAATTTTGGCTCCGTGAAAGGAGGCTGTGAGGTCCTGCATGTTCGGCAAGGGGTAGTGGTCGGGCTCCGCAGTGTCTCCAGGAGCCGTCCGGTTTCTGTACCATGTGAAGGGGGGAGGTCCACGGGCTGGAGACCTTTTTGCAGATTCCCATTCACTCCATCTCTGCGAATGCGTTTTTGGCCTCCTGAAGGCGCCGTGGGGGAAGCCTCCGGAACTTCGTGTGTGTAGGGCGGCCCTTAGTCGTTATGTGATGGTAGATGCCATGTTTGGCTGGGGCCCCGGGGACTTGGCGGAGCTCGGGCTTGAACACTTCAGGAAACTCCGTTAGCAGCTGTGCATACTGGTGGGGGGGCGACGGAGCAGATGGTGGGTGCCTTGGGTCCCGTTGCTAACTGGAGGGACTGGCAGGAGTCGGTGTCGAGGAGGCGTTTACGCCCGACGTCGACTGCCATTCCGAAGTGTGCAAGGAAGTCAGCACCCAGGAGCGGGGTCCCTACGTCCGCGATGACGAAGTCCCAGGAATAACTCCGGCCAAGGATGGAGATCGACAGGGGCCTGGTGCCATAGGAGAGGATGGGGGAGCCGTTGGTGGCCGTTAGGGAGGCGGTTGGATCCGGTTCCTGCTTGCGGTCCTCTGGATGCTGGGAAGATCGATCTAAAGGCCCCTGTGTCGACCAGCATCATCCTGCCGGAGACGGTGTCGCGGACGTAGAACCGTATTGATTCTGGGGCCCTGGGTTTTTCCGTTGCCATGGCAGCCTGTCCTGCTGGCCGCCGCCACCCCCGTTTTTTGAACGGGCAAAAGAGCAGAGCGGCAGGCAGTTCCAGGCGACTTTGCCAAACCGCTTGTGGTAGTGGCAAAGGCCAGGGAAGCTCCACTTGTTGTAGGGCGGTTGTCATCTCCCGGCGACGACGTTGACACTCTGCTCCGCGTCTTCTTCCTGCTGGATGGAGTTGACCGACTGTGTGGGCGCTGTTAGCCGCTGTGTAGCCTTCACGCAGTCTGTTAGGTGCTGCACCGTTTGGATGAGAACGTCGAGGGGCATGGTGTATGGGTGAGGAATCTGGGTGCGGACCTCCGGGAGGAGCTGGTGAAGGTAGATCTCCCTCGACAGGCTTATTTCTTGCTGTTTTTTGCTGCCGTTGAAGTCCAGAAGTGAGAGGAGGTCCTCGATCATGCTCCATGCGTCTACCGCGTTGAGATCATGCCGCGGGTTGACGGCGAGGTTGATGGCGTGGGTGGCCTGCTCGGCGATTGGTAGGGAGCACGTCTTGAGGAGGGCCTTCTTCACGATGCGGTAAGTGAGGGGGTGTGCACCGGACACCCACGAGATGAGTTTTCTATATACCTCCTCCGGGAGGGCATTAAGCACTATGTCGGCCTGCAGTATTTTGTCAGTTAGGTCCGCTACCCTGAAGTGGCTCTCGACCCTGTACGGCCACGTTGTTGGGTTCCCCTGGGTGAATGGCGGCAACTTTACAGACAGGGCGGCCCATGACTGTGTTGCCGGGCCAGGGGTTGTTCGGGGCGCGGGCATGGGTGTGGAGGTGCGTGAGAGCCTCGGCGCAGGGGAGGTCGCGGGTGAGATGGGAGGAAGGTAGGCCTCCGAGTCCGCGAGGTTCGCAGTTAATTGAACGAGGGAGGGGATGTCCACGTCCATGGTTGCTCTTTGCCCTCTTACTGGAGTGGGATACTCGCGTCAAAACGCACTCGGAAGTGCACCGTGTGTGTCCGTTAATGACGCTGGTGATTTTGCCGACAAGAGTCAGCACGCCCAAACGCTGATTACAGCGCCGTCTTTAGTCCGCTAAGGGCGTGAGTAAGTTCCTGGAGCCAAGACTGAGTCACCGTTTGGGTCCGCTAGTGGCTCCAGGACTACTCCCTGGGTCACCACTGTAAGATGTGCAAAAGAAACGAGCAGGTAAAAGTGACTGCTACTTTATTACAGATCCAGGCAGTTTATATAGCGGCAGACTGGCATCAAGCCGCGAAAGTCAATGAGATTGTGTGTGACCTGAGGTCAATAATAATTAACAATAATATATAGCGAACAAGTATAGTTTACAATATAAAGACAGACAAATTCCAATGTGGATATAATCTTGATGCCTGCGAATAAAGAAAAACAAGATACACAATTGGTAATAGGTGATCAAATACATATACAGTATAGTTTAACTGATTGAAATCGCGTGACCTGGCACGTTAGGCGTGACTAATTGTATGGCGAAGAAACTGGGAAGTCACCATAGAAAACTTGCTCAGCGGAGACTTAGCGAATGACACGTTCGCTGGAGACTCCACTGACGGCTCTGAGGGTGACGTTACAGGTCTACATAGTCTTGTTCTCTTGGGAAATTGCTCCAGGTTTTTACTGGGTATAAAATAATCTGTATGACGGTTTTACTATAAAAGTTCCATGTAGGTGGTATAGACAATGGTTTGTTAAGTCTTCCGGCTTATAAAGTTTGGTGCAAAGTTTACTCTCTATTTCGGGATTCAACTAACCCATTAGCTGAAGGCTGGTAAGAGGCTATTGTGAAATGTCCTATTCCCATCATTTTGTTACAGTTTTTATCACTTCTTTAATGAATTCACATCTATTGTCACTGATTAACATACGGGGACAGCCGAACTTCACTATGAGCAAATCCAAGGCTCAAGCAACCTATACCGCCGATTTGTCCAACATAGTGTAAGTATGAATAGCACGGAACTGCATCCACCATCACACACACATAACTAAATTGCCCTCCCCCTGGGGAGAAGGGTCCAACCACATCAATGTACACTCTGGCAAATTTGACAGGCACTACTGGCCACATTCGAGCCTTTGGGATAGTATGCCTGTGGCTCTTCATGCGGCAGTCAGTGATGAATCTTACAATGTCTCTTCATTCCTATCCAAAAAAATGACTCTCATACCCTCTTGAGAGACCGCTCTATACCTAAATGTTCTGCATAGGGACTTACATGTATTATATGGATGGCTTTCTCTACCAAATAGGGAGGAAGAACGACGCGAGATCGGACATCACCGGGTCTCTTCTCGTATTTACAAAACAAGATATCCCCCTTGATGAAGAACACATCTCTGGGCACCCTTAAGAAAACTGGGAACTCATTACTCGTACCTCTTACACAACCTGTTCAATCTAGGTTTCGGACTTCTGACCACTTCTCACCTCCTCCACATTCCAACCACACAAATCAACCACACACTCACTCTAAGGGCATTCGCTCACAGTTCCCCTTGAAGCACTATCTCTCGCACTCAACCATCTGGCCCGACTAACACCTGCATTTTCTCTCCCCGATCATCGAGTCGTCCTCGTTTTCTGTGCAACTTGCCTGCAGGAGCATCTGAGGTATTAAACTGTTTGCATCGTTGTTCCTCTCTCTTCTTGGCTCGAGTTGTAACTCTAACTATGGCACCCCTGGAGAGAGCATAGGCTGCTTTATTGGTTTTCCCTGCTATATGTTCAAATCCCACAATATCAAACTTTAACAGCCGCTCGGTCCAACACGCCTGTCGAGAAGTCAACTCTCCTTTCCTGAACAAGTCTCTCAGCAGACAATGATCTGTTTGTACGTGCACTTTATGCCCTAACAAGAAATAGCGATGTCTCTCCAGGACCCATAATATTGACAAAGCCCCTTTTAATGCATGAGATGCAAAACAAATCAGTCTCTCTCCCCTTTCATCATTTTGCGAAATTACTCCACCAGTGGCTATGCTACTCACGTCAGTGGTTACTAGAAAAGGCCGATCGAACTAATAGTTCGTTGCTGGGAAGTGCAATCTTTAATTCCTGTAAAGCTGCCTCTTCTTCCCTACCCCAATGAAAATCTGACTTTTCTAAATCCCCAATGAAAATCTGACTGTTTTCTTAATAAATTCAACAGTCTTGCTATTTTACCAAAATTTTTGATGAATTTACGGTAATAACCCCGAGCCCGAGGAAGCTGACTACTTCTTTGGCATTTTTCGGTTGGGGAAATTCTTTAACTGCTGCTACTTTATCGGCACAGGGCTTAATGCCTTCGGATGTTACCGAGTGTCCCAAAAATTCAACTTCCCGCTGGAAAAATTTACATTTATCTAGATTAATTTTCATACTATGCCTTTTTAATGCCTCTAACACCTCAGCAATGTTATGTTCCTCGATTGTAGGCCTGATGACAATTATATCATCTAAGTACAAGTACCATCCTGCTTATGAACGAGCTTGGTTCTGACCAACCCGTTGTAAGTCAAAATGGTTTTAAGTCGAACCTTAGAAAGTGGCTGACATACTGGGTAGGGCATAATATAAAGCCTTTGCTATATAAAGCACCCACATAGTATTGTAATGTAATGTGCAATCATTATTTCAATCTTTTTACCATAATGTATTTCTTTTCATATATTTTAATAATTTATGTAAGATATATTATGTACAGGTCGGCATACAGCTACAACAGGGTTAGGTTCTTGCATGCAAGTCGGAAGATGATTTTAATGTAAATCAGTTTGCAATTCAGTCTACAGTACAGTTAATACTGTATGATGCTACTGATAGGACTGATGCTGCCTGAGTGATGAGAGAGAGCTCTCCCGAGATGGCACGTTGCCGAGTAACTCAGTGGTCAACTGTCATACGCCGTGTGCTCTCATTGCCAGAAGTACAGTTGTAAGTACAAATGGTTGTAAATCGGATGGTACTTGTATATAAATACGTTATGACCCAGTAGTGAAGCTAGTATTGACCATTTGCTAAAAAGGCAGTCTTCTCCTTACTCCTTTCATCTATGGGTATTTGATGGTATCCCGATTCAAGATCTAACATGGCAAAGAATTTACTGTACAATCTCTGACCTTAATTAACAATTCTTCGATGCAGTGCAGTAGAAATGCATTGTCTTTTGTGATATCATTTAACTTCCTGTAATTAACACAGCCTAAGAGGACCATCCTTCTTTTTGACCATCATGATTGGAGATTCACTTTCTCTAATTGTCCCATGTTCCCTTAATTTATTAATATCGTTCCCCATTTCTCTTTGGTAACAAACTGGAATTCTATATTGCTTTGGCCTTACAGGGGTTGGTCTCCGGTCTCTAACACTTCTCTCTGGTTACTTACATTAATGAAGGGCATGCATGCTTTACCCTGGATTACCTCACTCAACCCCAGTAGAATGAAATCATTTAATTTCTCATGGGGTTTGATCATATCTAGTGTGCTGTCAGGTATATTTCGTGCAGGTGCAATGGTTAGGGAAGAGAAGGTGTGAGGTGGCACTATGTCTCCTGACTCTGGGGCAGTGGGTATCACCCCCCCCCCGGCAGCGACCCTTGGCACTCCCTAACATGGGCTCCCTCGTCTCGCTCCCTCCATGGCAATTCGTTGTCTTCCCAAATGTACTTCGATCCCCTCCCCGTCCATGCCAGTTATCATAATTTTGTGTCTGTGCACGAAATCAATCCCCAATATAATGGACATTCCTTAATGCCTATATCTGGCACAGCATAGAAAGTAGGAGTCATGGCTTGCCCGTTGATCATTATTTGCTGCTTTACAGTCTGTCGGGCTACCACTTGATAACCACCAGCTGTTCTTAACACTAAACATCCTTGTAACTGCTGAACTGTACTGACCTGGTCACCGGGGGCTCTTCTATCAAGGATATGTTAACACCACTGTCAAGCAACGCTCCTCCCTCGTGCTCCCCCACCCATACCCTAAGGATGGGTATTGCAGCTCCCCTCACAAGCTCGAGAGGGGAGGGAGGCTCCTGCACTACCTCTCCTTCTGACACTCTCGGCTCTTGGGTAGGGGGCACTGACCAGAAGTGGGGGGTTCTCTACATCCCTTGTTCTCTGGGTGCCAACGACTGTTACTTGGCCTTGCTGGTTGTGGGTGTAGCCAGGCCCCCCACCTCCGCACCACCTTCCCCTTTCTTTTGGCACGGTAGGGGTGGTGCCCTGTTTTCCTGCTCCAATTTTTGTGTAGGACTGAGGACTGAGCCCAGTGGCCCACTTGTCTACAACAGAAACATTGCCATTGATAGGAGGAGGAGCACTGTGCTTGAAGATGGCCCTTTTCCCCACACCTTCAGCAAGTGTCTGGCTGTCCTCTCCCCCACCCCATCCTCCCACCTCCGTGTGGTCCCTTGCTACGGGGTCCAGCCCCATGGCTGTTGGCCAGGGCGGGCTGGGGGCCTTTTCCCCCCCAATGGTTTGACCATTGCAAGCAAGTGGCATGTGCTCCCCCATCTGCTTGCCATTGCCACTCAAGGTTCAGCAACATTTGCGTTTTGGGCAATACATACATCCTGTAAGGCCTCCTCATCGAGCAAAAGCCCAGGTACGGAGGTAGGGAGAGCTTGCCCTAGCATGTGCCGGCAGAAGACTTCCCTACTGACATCATCCTGCTCCCCTTCAGAGGGCCAGACTCTTGTAGTCTTCGTAAATTCAGTCACAGTAGCCCACTACTGATTCTCCCACCATTAGTTCTGTCCTATATATTTCCCTCATTGCCATCTTTTCTGCACAGGGTACGGCAAATAGCTGAATGAGGTGCTGTTTGAACATCCCTAAGTCAACTGAATGACTAGTAGGCATATCCCTTCACTTGGCGGGCAGCACTCCCTGTCAATTTTTGCTTTGCTTGCACAATTCTTTGTCGGTCCATCTAACCCTGGGTGGCATTCTCTACACAAATAAAGTATCTTAGTTTAACCAGACCACTGAGCTGATTAACAGCTCTCCTAGGGCTGGCCCGAAGGATTAGATTTATTTTACGTGGCTAAGAACCAATTGGCTACCTAGCAACGGGGCCTACAGCTTATTGTGGAATCCAAAGCACATTATATCGAGAAATGAATTTCTATCGCCAGAAATAAATTCCTCTTATTTTTCACTGGCCAGTCGGCGATTCGAACTCGTGGCCAGCAGAGTGCTAGCTGAGAACGGAACCCACTCTCCCAACGAAGAACTAGGTGATAAATACCTCCAGAGATGGAAATCCTTTCATCAGCCGTGACCTGTCGAACTTGGGCATTGAGCCATCTAACACAAGCAATTTGTTAATGATTTCTACTGATCGTACTTAGTTTGGTTGTGGGGATGGTACAATATCTGCCGATATCGTGTGAGGTTGACATGTTTTTATCCATCCCTTACCTCATTCATTAACTGATGCGACTCTTTTAGCGTGTGTTGTACATCCCTTGACAGCTCTTTTACACTGTCCTCTTCTGTGGTATTACAGGCAGTTTTCCGTCTAGTATTCATTTTGTTTCATTCACTGTCATAAGTACACGTTTTATTTATTAGGAACCCTGCACCTGACACCAGAAATTGACCTGAGCATAGTCAAACTAGTTAATTGGGTTTCCTAATTATGCCAGAGAGGCAGTCCAAATAAGACTAAGGGATATGTTTAATACATTTATTTAGCACTTAACTATTACAGGCAGTCCCTGGTTAATGGCGGGGGTTCTGTCCCTGGCCGAGTGCCACTAACCAAAAATCGGTGATAATAGTGCCGAAAACCCCACTTAATGGCACCATTAACTAGAGATCGGCACCAAAATCCCCGCTTAATGGCAGTATTAATTAACTGAAATCAGCGCCGAAAATCCGGTAACACCAAAACGCTGCTAACCGATGCCGCCGGTAAGCAGGGACTTCCT
>NC_089796.1:40491663-40621663 GCF_040412425.1 Macrobrachium rosenbergii | reverse complement strand
CGAATTGGCCCTGACGGCATCGGAGGATCGAAATTCTTCCATTCATCCCCAGCACTACAACGCCGCTCGCACATTGACTTGGGGAAATAGGCTCCGTCCGAGGGTACATTCCCCAGGCAGCCAATCATAATTCAGCACCGATCAAGACCCCCCTATAAATACCAACCTGAGCACCTCGTTTCTTCAGACCTTCTGCAACTACGTCCAGAGGATGACCAACGAGCTGGTCAAAACATGTCGACGGTACCTAAAATAGAACCTGAATCCAGACGAACGATATCTGATTGGATATTTTAATAAAAGACTTCCCATATTCTGCACACTATCCTTTTCCAACATGAATATTGGCCAGTTGCTGACTAACATCGCAGAGCCTGAAAAGCGAATCATAAGGAAGATAGAAAAGACACTATATAAGATAAATTTGCATAATACAGCCATCCTTTTTAATATTATTATTATTATTATTATTATTATTATTATTATTATTATTATTATTATTATTATTATTATTTGAAAATTAGTACTTATTATTAGGTAAATCATTTATTTATCATACAAACAAATAAACATATGCATGTCTCATAAAAATTCTCTCAACTCAGTAAAAGAGAGAGAGAGAGAGAGAGAATTAATATTTTTATTATTTAATCTTACTTAATTTACACATAAAAGTTTGAAAACTTATAAATTACATAAAAAATTAAACATAAACACTTTTGCAGGGTTTCTTGAGGATTTGCAAATGTTTATTTGTCTGTGAAAAACTCGTGTATGACAATTAGTTAGGTTCAATGAATATTTTGTGTGTCTGTGAATTCACTAACTTGAATTGCAGAAGTTGGGGTATTACTGTATATATATATATATATATATATATATATATATATATATATATATATATATATATATATATACACACACACACACACACATATATATATATATATATATATATATATATATATATATATATATATATATATATATATATATATATATATATATATATATATATATATATATATATATATATATATATGTGTGTGTGTGTGTATGTATATATATATATATATATATATATATATATATATATATATATATATATATATATATATATATATATATATATATATATATATATATATATATATATATATATATATATATATATATATATATATATATATATATATATATATATATATATATTTTTACGTTTTTCCTGGCGATTTAGTTTGAAATATTCTCTGTGAGACAGGTAGCAACAATTTAAGGGAATTTAGCCTTGTGATTCTGACTTCGTGGGTCCAGGAAAACATAAAAAAAGAGGAATACAAAGGGGAATTTCATATGAACGTAAGGCTCTTGTTACTGAGGAAAATATACGTAAAACACGTGGGCAAACTTGCAGGAGTGTATTTACATAAATAACGTTAGTACAGGAAAGAGGAATGCTAGTAGATTATTGATCCTGGAGGGGATTCCTAAGGGATGAATGAAACTGGGCAATTCCAGACACAGTCCAAGAAGCTTCCACGATATAGGGTCCCTCTGAAATGAGAGATATGCACATTATACGCCAGTAATGAAAATAGACCAAAAGAATAGTGAATTCGAAGCTGCACTGAGGGTGCCAAGGGGCTTCGATGAATTGATAATAGCTTAGCACTGCCGACATTCGAGGAGCACGGACATTTGACAAGAGATTCGGTGATTACTGGTTCACAATTTAAGTAAATGTTACGAGATAAAAGCGTGACTGAATGGAGGTCTTCCAGAGCACTTTACCATAAGGCAGGGTTGGCTCCAGCGTAGAAAGAGGTCCGTGGATGACTTGCGATTTCCGAGGGCGAGTTTCTTCACGTGTTAGGATGCGGTGGCTTCACGTAAAAGGGCAATGCGTGGGAATTTCACGAAGGGCCGGGCAAGGGCATGTGGGCATCAGGCAGGTCAACGGTGGAGCGAACATGTGGCTCGTGGTCGAAGGGCATGAGGAGAAGGTATACTTTGAAAAGGCCACGTGGTTAGTAGCTACCAGAGGGCCAAGGCATGGCCGAGATTCAGGGACTTCTTCACTCCCTATCTTCCACCGCACGTGTGAGAGAAGCCTCGTGGTTTTCTGCTTTTATCTCCTCCTATGGGGCAGGGGGCACTTCCAGCATATGGGGGGTTGAATCATTTTCAGCTGATGCCTGCAGGGGGAGTTTTGCCTGTAAGAAAACGACCAGACAGCAATCACTTTTGCCTCGAAGAAAGATCTGCTTAAAGGGAGTGGCCTTAATCCGTTTTAAACCCTTGTATTCTGACCGTGCGAAGTCGATAGACGGATGTGTCTATCAATCGAGCAGCTTGCAGTAAATGAAAACAACAAAACAAACAACAACAAAAAAAAGGGGGAGGCAATTTGCTAGCGAGTTCTTGCTAATCATAATACCTCCCCATACAAGATGATGTACACACCTTCTTCGGGTGTGTACATCAATATACAAGAATGAGCAGCAAATGCTTTACGTTACTCTACATTCTGCCTGGCAATGAACTTTACTAATAAGGGATTTATGAAACTGTGACATTACTTTTAATAACACACTGGGAAAAATTTCTTTAACAGAACGCAAGGTGATTTAAACACTTGCAAAAGAGTAATTACTTTAGATTTGGTTACACATTGATAACTTTATAAAGTGACTCGAACAATGTGAATTAATTAGGATTATAAGACCAAGTATATGAGGCTATAGCAAACGAATGAAGAGGAAGGTTATTGTTCAAGAAATAAAACACATGGTTACTTAATTTTAGATTAAATGCATGCGGTTAATACATTCTGCCTTGAAGAGGCTGTATAGATGAAAACAGCATTTATTTTTTGTAAATGACATCCCCTTTACGCGATATTGTAATGACAATACATATTCGCATTGGTAATTGCTTAGCTAATAGTTCAACGCAAGCGGATGGCCGGCCCGCACACAGGGATTTTGACAGTCGTATGCGGGCGAGAGTATTCGCGAGTTTTAATTCGCTAACCTTAAACTACGCTAATTTTATGCGTCCACTGCCTCCACTCGGGTACCCAATGTTATGACGGGGTGAGCAGACAAAAGATGTGGGGTCTAGGACAAATAGAGTTCATAGAAGGAAGGGAGGGGGAAAGGAATAATTATAACAAAAAGAAAATTAACAAGATGTTACAAATGGAAACATGACCGCATGTGAAAGGCGGAACACATCTCTCGGACCTTACGAAAGGGGCATTTAAATCACAAGGGCAAGAGTCTATGACTCCCGATTCCTTAAAAAGAAAGATAAATAAATGACTAAAAGAGAGCAAATGATATTGGCAGAAGAGCTAAGGGAAAAAGAGTGAGGGTTTTATTGTGTTAGGCGGGAATTTATCGTCCTTCGCCTATAAATTACGGCCCGGACTATCACTTTAGTCCCAGGGTGAGTAAAGTGCACCCGAAGGGCGGGACTCCTTCAGGAAGAGCTGACACACACGCCCGGTGCCAAGGTATGGGTGCAAGGGTGTGCCACTTCTCACTCTGTTATTCTCAATGATTTATACATTGTGTGGGGAATGGTATCCCATACTTAATTGCCTCTTGTGGTGATAATTTAAGGAAAGATTAATAGAGGATGATAAGAGATAGAATTTCCTGAGGAACGGAAGAAGATAGCGGAGGGTCTGACATCCCCTTCTGGATTAGAGGCGCCAAGACCTTCGAAAAATGAAATGGTGGCACAGGTGCCAGGGGAGCTCTAGAGCTCTTTGTAAATTACCTGGAAATTCCCACGCCCGTGGTAATTTCGCCTCGAACCTTTCTTAATGGGACAGTTGTCCTCGGCCGGGGAAGCGGGGGGCCCGAGACTGGAGGGCGGCACGGAGTGCCACCTGGGCCTGCTGCTGCGACAGCTGACGCAGGAGTTTTCCGTGCTGGTTCTACCATGATCCGTCGCGGCTCTTGTAGTTTATCGGCCAAGTGAGATATGGCAGAATCCTGACTTGCAATTGCGTCGGCGACGGACTGAGGCAGAGAGGAGGCGGTCGGGGGCGGCTTGAGCAGCTCGCAGGTAACGATGACCAGCTCAGGCACGGGTTGCGAGGCCGCACCTGCAAGTGAGCTTCCGCTGTGGTCGAGAGAAACCGTCTCTCTTACCAAGGCTGGTAGCGGTGCCAGGCCGGGGGAAGAGAGGGGGTCCTGAGTTGGATCCCGTGAATGGAGATCAGAGTAGTGCTCTGGCGCTGGCACTAGGGCAGAGTCAGGCACTATCAGAGGTTTCTTGGGCTCGTCGGTCAGGACGGACGAAGCTTGGCACTGCTCGGGGCATGCAAGTGGCACCGGCAGGAATTTGGCATCTCCGGAAGGGAGATCTGATTGGGGCCCTGGCACTGGCACTGAGGCAGGGCCGGGCACTGGAATAATTGGATCGGGAACCGATTGAGGGGGCTACTGTACCTCGTACTCAGGCGGCACTGGTAGGGACTGCACGTCCTCCTGGTACCCAGGGGGCGCCAGTCTTGACTGAGGGAGAAGTGAGGGAGGATTACTCACGCTCACGGAATGATTCGGGGAATGTGGACCCCTAGATTGTCGTGATTTCTATGGGGACTGAAAGTCCTGTCCCAGGATGACGTCATAGCCTCCGGGGAGATGGCTTGCTACTGCAAGATTGCAAATTTTGGATTGGTGAGGTCTTGTGACTCTCAATTGGACCGTAGGGAGTATCATTTTAAATTGATTTATTCCCTCGATCGTGACGAGTTTTCGTCTGTTGACGATTGCTCCGTAGGGAACTCTGTCCCTTCGGATGAGGGAGATTTGTGCGCCCGAGTCCTCGAATGCAGTGACTCGGCGCGCGGGGTGGCTACCTCGTGGAGGAGTCACGTATACGGGCCCTTTGGCGGGAGGGCCTAATGACTTGGGATTTGTGATGGTCAAGGCGACAGTGGGAGTATTTGATTTATTATTGCTTGGGCATTATGCCCATGCGGGAGAATGGCCATAAACCTTGCATGCCGTGCAAAAGGTCTGGCTGAAGTCTTTCCGCGCTGCCCCTGTGGAGGGCGCAGGCGAGTTATTGGGCGGTTTTCCGGGAGAGAGAGGAGCCAGTTTCTTGCTCCAGCACTGTTCGGAGGAATGCCCCGTTTTCTTGCAATAATGGCAAGTTAGGGGTTTGCCCGAGTTCCCATTTTTGTGGGAATTCGATCCTCCGAGGAGGGACGGGGGATCTATCTTCCGCCCCATGGATCCTTCTTGAGGTGGTGAGTTTCCCACATGTCTGCTATTCGGCAACACTCGGTGAGTGTTGCTGGGGCTTTTTCCACTATATGAGTGGCGAGGGCAGGAGGGGCGTAGCGTGGGAAATGCTCGAACTTAAACCGCTCGAGTACCTCGGCGGTGCTCGTGGCTCCTTCGGAATCAAGCCATTTTGTTAATGCCCGTTCCGAATGGTACGCCCAATCGGACCAAGTCTGGCCTGCTTCTCTGGGCTGCTCTCTCAACGTCTCCTCCACCGCTTGGGGGTAATCTCTGCGCCTTCGTGACTGCTTGGCATCTCGGCTTCCCAGTTTCCCCTATCTTCTGCTGAAAGGGCATGGTAGGCATGAACGAGGGCCTTTCCGCCCAGGAATTTAGTGAGAACAAGGGAGAGTTCCGCGGGGGGAGAGGTCGCAGCACTCCAGGACTCGTTCGGCCCTTTCAAGCCATACTTCGGGTTTGGCCTCTGTCCATTTTGGCATGAACGAGTGAGCTTGGCTGAGGGCACTCATTCCCGCTGCAGGGGGCGGGGGGGTGGCATGCTGTCGTTCTAGCATCTGGAGCTCATGGGCGCGCTCTCTCTCTCTCTCTCCGCCTCTTGGGCAATTCTTTCTCTCTCTCTCTCTGCCCTGGCATCGTTCACTCGCTCTTGAACCCATTCTCTCAGATCTTGCCCCGATAGTCCCATGTCCTTCCCAGCGGACATGTAGAATTTGAAATCCTAGTTTTGTTGGGCTCTGGTAATAGCCATCTTGAAATAATGGTTATATGATATGTCTGAAAAGACTCAGGTTGTCTGAAAAGACTCAATTGCAGGAACCTGAAACACTCAATCGTTCAGATTGCAGGAGAATGGATCTGTCTGAATAAGACAGTGGATCAATAAGTCTGAGGAGACTTTGTTAAAGATTAATAGGTCTCAGAAAGACGTGGTGGTTCGTGGCGAACGAATTTTAATATGCGTCTCGGAAGACGTCCTGGGATTTTGTCACGCTCGGACTTGGCCGGCTGTAGCGTGAGATTAAGGAGTTGCTCTAACGAACTAGAGGGATCAGTCCCGTAAGGGCTTAGATGTGTGTGAAATACACTAATATAATCTCAAAAGGACTTGATTTTTGGGTTTCCCGCAGGAATTAGGAATTCTTGCCTCTCGCGACGTAGAATTTTTTTATGAGTCTCTTAGGACTTGGAATTATGGAATTGGGAGGAATTCTCGCCACTTGCGACATAGAATTTTATTTGGAGGAATTCTCACCACGTGCGACGTAGAATTTTAGGAGTCCCTGAGGACTTGGAATTTTGGTTGAGGAATTCTCGCCTTGTGCGACGTAGAATTTTGTTAGGAGTCTCTTAGGACTCGGAATTTGGTTGAGAAATTCTCGCCTCGTGCGACGTAGAGTTTTAGGAGGAGTCTCTGAGGACTTGGAAATACGATTCGTCCCTTAGGACTTAGAAATTACTAACGGGAAATCCCAAAGAAAAATGTTTGCTGAGAAATGAATGGGAAAAAAAAATGCTACACACGCGAGCATGGGCGGGGGTGGGGGGTGCAGGACGTCTGACCAACACCGGAGTTATTTTTAGATTCTGTGTGAATGGACCCGTCTATTTATAGACCGTCTGGGGTTCCAGGGAATTTCCCGGGGTGAGAGGATAACAGTAAAACGACCTAGTAATTTTCCCTATAAGGAGAGTTTAAATTTCGCTTTCCTAACACCTAACTCGAATTCTAACTAAACTGAGAGAATTTCAGCAATGCAAGCTGACTTCGTCTTGTCCCACATGGGAATTTATTCACGCCTAAATAACAATTCGCTAATCCGAAATGTGAAGTAAGATTTATCACAGAGGAATTTCTTTCGCACTATTCCTCGAAGCAACGAATATGGCAAGGATTTTAACACAGAAGAATTTCGCACTATTCCTCGAAGCAAAGGATGGTTAGCACTGGTTATTTCCTAACTACCTATCCTGAAAGGCATGCATTAATGAATCTAATACAGTGGTTCTTCTCTCTCAGTGAATACATGCGTCCCTATTTCTAATTCCTAGGAACAGTCACGATTGTAAAAAGGTTTTGCTAAGATACACATTACTTACGTGGAATTTCCGGATCTGTGTACTGGTTTTACACAAAAGGTTCGTAATTGTCTCGTACCCAGCTTAGCTTTGCTAATAGCTGATCTGGCAAGTTGCAAATGCAATAAAGCAACACTAGGGGAACTGCAACTGCAAAACGAGATCTATGGCCAGGTCACCATTTTTACGTTTTTCCTGGCGATTTAGTTTGAAATATTCTCTGTGAGACAGGTAGCAACAATTTAAGGTAATTTAGCCTTGTGATTCTGACTTCGTGGGTCCAGGAAAACATAAAAAAGAGGAAAACAAAGGGAATTTCATATGAGCGTAAGGCTCTTGTTACTGAGGAAAATATTACGTAAACACGTGGGCAAACTTGCAGGAGTGTATTTACATAAATAACGTTAGTATGGGGAAAGAGGAATGCTAGTAGATTATTGATCCTGGAGGGGATTCTAAGGGATGAATGAAACTGGGCAATTCCAGACACAGTCCAAGAAGCTTCCACGATATAGGGTCCCTCTGAAATGAGAGATATGCACATTATACGCCAGTAATGAAAATAGACCAAAAGAATAGTGAATTCGAAGCTGCACTGAGGGTGCCAAGGGGTTTCGATGAATTGATAATAGCTTAGCACTGCCGACACTCGAAGAGCACGGACATTTGACAAGAGATTCGGTGATTACTGGCTCACAATTTAAGTAAATGTTATGAGACAAAAGCGTGACTGAATGGAGGTCTTCCAGAGCACTTTACCATAAGGCAGGGTTGGCTCCAGCGTAGAAAGTGGTCCGTGGATGACTTGCGATTTCCGAGGGCGAGTTTCTTCACGTGTTAGGATGCGGGGGCTTCACGTAAAAGGGCAATGCGTGGGAATTTCACGAAGGGCCGGGCAATGGCATGTGGGCATCCGGCAGGTCAGCGGTGGAGCGAACACGTGGCTCGCGGTCGAAGGGCATGAGGAGAAGGTATACTTTGAAAAGGCCACGTGGTTAGTAGCTACCAGAGGGCCAAGGCATGGCCGAGATTCGGGGACTTCTTCACTCCCTATCTTCCACCGCGCGTGTGAGAGAGAGGCCTCGTGGTTTTCTGCTTTTATCTCCTCCTATGGGGCAGGGGGCACTTCCAGCATATGGGGGGTTGAATCATTTTCAGCTGATGCCTGCAGGGGGAGTTTTGCCTGTAAGAAAACGACCAGACAGAAATCACTTTTGCCTTGAAGAAAGATCTGCTTAAAGGGAGTGGTCTTAATCTGTTTTAAACCCTTGTATTCTGACCGTGCGAAGTCGATAGACAGATGTGTCTATCAATCGAGCAGCTTGCAGTAAATTAAAACAACAAAACAAACAACAACAAAAAAAGGGGGAGGCAATTTGCTAGCGAGTTCTTGCTAATCATAATAATAATAATATATATATATATATATATATATATATATATATATATATATATATATATATATATATATATATATATATATATATATTATTATTATTATCTTTTGTACATGATTCATTTATCACACATTACCACAGGTGAAAAATAAGAAACGGGGTGTAGGTCCTGACCGGTTTCGACTTTATTTCAAGCCATTGACGAAGGACTGATACAGAGTGTGAGAAGTCATAAATATATATACTACAAGAACAGTACTGACGAACATACACAACCGTTAGACTCCATACCCCCACTCAGGCCGGTGTCGAAGTAGGAGTGGCCTTTAAAACTCATTTGGCTAAAAATCACAATAGACTCTCAGGGGACATTGCTGATAAACAGACCATACCCCACCTCAGATCCACACCTGACAGGTGTCACGGAGGCGGAGTTTGGAAACTCATTAACATTACTACCCTCGTACTGTGTTTACAAATATGATAATCCTATTTTCATACATCTCTACTGTCTACCTTAAAGTTTAAACAATTTACAAATTTCTTTTGATATTAAAGGATCAAGTTTATACATCCCTTTGACTGATATTCATATTATGGTTGTAACTTTCTTTTATAAAGCTAGATTCAATGATGTTCCTTTCCAGTGCATTATTAGAATATACAATCCTTTTGCCCCTTCCCAGTTGATAGCATGATTGTTTTCACTAACATGTACAAATATACCACTGTTCCTTGTGCATATCTCACACATTTCTTATGTTGTTCAATTCTTTTTCCAGTGCTTTCCCGGTTTGGCCAATATAAAAGTTGTCACAAGACTTACACGGAATTTTATATACACACCCTTTAGTATTGTCTGGGGAGTTCTTGATAAGTACATTTTCATTGTTGTATTGTTCTTAAATGCGACATTAACACCAAAATTCTTAAGAAGATGAGGGATATCTTTCATATTATTATTATAAGGCATAACAAGCAAATTTTTTGTGTTGTAAGGTTCTTTCTGGTTTTGATACATAGTCTTTTTGCCGCTTCAAATGCACTGTTTAATACGCTATCAGGATATTTCAATTTTTGCCTGCATTCCTAATCTTATCTATTTCATCATCAATATATTCAGGGCTACATACCCGTAATGCTCTTAAAAACATAGATGAAAACACTGACTTTTTAACCTTATTGCTTTGTCCAGAATAGAAATGCACATAGGAAGAAATATCAGTGGGTTTTCTATACACACTATATTTAAACCCACTACTATTTCTTCGTATGAGGACATCCAGAAACAGTAAGCACCCATCATTTTCCATTTCCATCGTGAATTTAATTGATGGTACTAATTGATTTAACTTAGCAAAAAAAGTTTTTACATCTTGGTTCCCTGGCCATACACAAATTATGTCGTCAACATACCTAAACCATGTTACATTACGTGGGATTATGTTGTTTAATATCTTCTTTTCAAAAAATTCCATATATAAGTTACTTAACACAGGGGATAGAGGGTTTCCCATTGCCATACCAAAATTTTGTGAGTAAAATTTACCATTAAATTCTAATTTACAATCTTTTACACATAATTTAATCAGTTCAATTAAAGTACTTTTAGAAAATGGGATATCCAGCTGTGTGTTCTCTAACAATTCAGATAAAAAACGCCATCAGATCATCTATTGGCACCTTTGTGAATAGTGATACAACATCAAAACTTACAAGCCTGGATTCACTATTAATCTCTACACTATTTAGTTTATTTATCAGGTCCACTTTATTCTTGATATTTGCATTTGAGATGGTACCTACTAATGGGTTGAGAATATCTACTAAGTACTTCGCTAGCTTGTATGATGCGGAACCAACTGAACTGATAATTGGCCTGGCAGGAAAGTTTGCTTTGTGAGTTTTTATTGTACCATACATGTATGGTAGCGATGGAGAGGTCACACACAACTTCTTTATAAGGCTTTCGTTACCTTTAACAGGTTTTTCACTTTCTTATTGAAACCACTATTCACATTGTCTATCAGGTTCTTATTTAATTCTTTATATGTGTTATCATCACCTAAAAGATTTTGCATTTTTCTATATATTCACTTTTATTTAAAATTACAAGGGCGCCTGATTTATCTGCTTTTGTCATGTGTATATTTTTATCTTTTTCAGTTCATTAATAGCAACCATAAATCTTTTGGGGACGTTTGTGGTGTCTGATTTTTCATACTTCCATAAATCACTCCCTTAACCATGTTCACTTCTTCATTCGTTAAATCACTATATTTTTCCAAATTACACAGTCCTTTAGTTATTTCCACACTGTTCCTTCCGCCAGGGATAAAGCAAAGTTTAAACCGTAGCCTAAGGCACTAGTTACATTTCTATCCAGCTGTTTGTTTGATAAGTTGACGACACATTCATGATTGGCGTTGTTGGTCCAAGGGCTTCTTTCAATCAACAGTTTCATTTTATTATCGTGTTTACTTTTCAGTTTCCGATATACTTGATTCCTCATCTTCACATGACAATATTCACGTAGGGAATCTCTCCAATCTGGTGGTATTGAGGCTTCAAAATGTCGTCTTTTTCTCGTGAGATCTTCAAAATTTTTTTTGGTTTCCAATGTTTTGATGTTGATATGTTTTTCCAATATGGCACGTTGTATTTCACCGAAGGGTTGGTCTTCTAATTTCAGCAAGGAATTGGTTATGAACGATCTTGGTATCACTTGTTCATCCCGACATTCACGTAAAAACCGCAGGTGTTCCTTGTTGGTATGAGCTTGAGTGAGGGCGTCGGCAAATTCTCTGACGGCATATTCCAAGATGGGGAAAAGAACACAGAAAGATCGGAAGGAGCGCGTGGTATCCATTGATGATTATTATCACTTTTGTACGTGATTCATTTATCAACTTTTTGCTAAGTTAAATCAATTAGTACCATCAATTAAATTCACGATGGAAATGGAAAATGATGGGTGCTTACCGTTTCTGGATGTCCTCATACGAAGAAATAGTAGTGGGTTTAAATATAGTGTGTATAGAAAACCCACTGATATTTCTTCCTATGTGCATTTCTATTCTGGACAAAGCAATAAGGTTAAAAAGTCAGTGTTTTCATCTATGTTTTTAAGAGCATTACGGGTATGTAGCCCTGAATATATTGATGATGAAATAGATAAGATTAGGAATGCAGGCAAAAAATTGAAATATCCTGATAGTGTATTAAACAGTGCATTTGAAGCGGCAAAAAAGACTATGTATCAAAACCAGAAAGAACCTTACAACACAAAAAGTTTGCTTGTTATGCCTTATAATAATAATATGAAAGATATCCCTCATCTTCTTAAGAATTTTGGTGTTAATGTCGCATTTAAGAACAATACAACAATGAAAAATGTACTTATCAAGAACTCCCCAGACAATACTAAAGGGTGTGTATACAAAATTCCGTGTAAGTCTTGTGACAACTTTTATATTGGCCAAACCGGGAAAGCACTGGAAAAAAGAATTGAACAACATAAGAAATGTGTGAGATATGCACAAGGGAACAGTGGTATATTTGTACATGTTAGTGAGAACAATCATGCTATCAACTGGGAAGGAGCAAAAAGGATTGTATGTTCTAATAATGCACTGGAAAGGAACATCATTGAATCTAGCTTTATAAAAGAAAGTTACAACCACAATATGAATATCAGTCAAGGGATGTATAAACTTGATCCTTTAATATCAAAAGAAATTTGTAAATTGTTTAAACTTTAAGGTAGACAGTAGAGATGTATGAAAATAGGATTATCATATTTGTAAACACAGTACGAGGGTAGTAATGTTAATGAGTTTCCAAACTCCGCCTCCATGACACCTGTCAGGTGTGGATCTGAGGTGGGGTATAGTCTGTTTATCAGCAATGTCCCCTGAGAGTCTATTGTAATTTTTAGCCAAATGAGTTTTAAAGGCCACTCCTACCTCGACACCGGCCTGAGTGAGGGTATGGAGTCTAACGGTTGTGTATGTTCGTCAGTACTGTTCTTGTAGTATATATATTTGTGACTTCTCACACTCTGTATCAGTCCTTCGTCAATGGCTTGAAATAAAGTCGAAACCGGTCAGGACCTACTCCCGTTTCTTATATATTTTTATCTGTATATATAATATATATATATATATATATATATATATATATATATATATACATATATATATATATATATATATATATATATATATATATATATATATATATATATATATATAAAAACTCTCGTTTTAACGGACCTGAAACCAACAGACACCAGATATAGTGGACAAAATCTGGCCAAGGGCAGTATAGGCTAAGACAGCTGTTAAATTACAAAACCATCTACGTACAGGCTAGCTTTTGCAACAATAGGTAGGGCTTTCATATAAAAAATGGTTATGTAAAGATCATGTTTTTACAAATGTTGTTTTCCTAACTGCATCCTTAGACATTCAAAATAAATGAAATAACAAAGCTGATTCTATATCATGTTTTTCCTAAACACATGGCCTAAAAGGGAAACATTGTTTTGTTTACATTTCATCACCACCACAAACCCCTAACAACACAACAATATTAGATAATTCTCGTTTGTATGACTGAATTGTTCTAAACTATTATTCACCACCAAATTGATAATGAACTTTTAGTGAAAAAGTAATATTATGTCATCCTAAAGGTTATTACTACTGTAATTACACTACCATTAAAATTTCGAAAGGATACTGAAAGATAACATTGCTGTGTGTACTACCATAATTCGATGTTTAGATTTTGTCAGCTGGCTGGCCTCGCATATATAAAAGTTGATTTCATTTATATGGAATTATTCCTTGAATAGGCTGTTATGAAGATATGCCAATAATACATAATGTAAAAATGGTTTTATTATGTATAAGTGTCATTGCTAATCACAATACGATAATGTATGATAATTATCGTTCGTATGACTGAATTGTTCTAAACTGTTATTTGCCACGAAAATGATAATGGATTTTTAGTGAAAAATTAATATTATGTTATCCTAGGCCTAATTAGTACCATAATTACACTACCATTAAAATTTAGAAAGGATACCGAAAGATAACTTTGCTCTGAACGCTACCATAATTCGATGTTTGCATTTTGTCAGCTGGCCTCGCATAGGGAAAAGTTTATTTCATTGATATGGAATTATTCCTAGAATAGGCTATTTATTATGAAGATATGCCAGTAATATATAAGGGAAAAATGGTTTTATTATGTTTATGCTTCATCACCAATCACAAACAGCAGCACGATAATGTACGATAAATTATCATTTGTTTGACTGCATTATTCGGAAAAGATATTTACCACCAAAATGATAATGAATATTATGTTATCATAAATGTTATTACTACTATAAATAAGTTAAGTATACCTTAGTTTTACCAGACCACTGAGCTGATTAACAGCTCTCCTAGGGCTGGCCTGAAGGATTAGACTTATTTTACGTAATTACACTACCATTAAAATTTCTGAAAGGTTACCGAATGATAAAGGTTGCTGTGAATGCTACCATGTAACTCGATGTTTACGTTTTGTCCATTAGCCACTCACAGTTAAAAGTTGATTTCACTGATATGGAATTATTCCTTGAATAGGCTATTTATTATGAAAATATGCCAATAATATACAAGGTAAAATGTTTCCTCACCTTTATTATCAGTTTATTTCATAATGTGATTCTTTTCATGTATGTCAGTGGTTATTGCACCTTGGCCGAAGGTAGCCTACTGATAAACATCACTTAGGGCATGAAAAAAAACAATGCTTCACTTCAACGGCCAGTTGGCTTTAACTGACGACCTTCGACCCATTAGTCCATTGAAGTGAGGTTTCACTGTATTCATATATATATATATATATATATATATATATATATATATATATATATATATATATATATATATATATATATATATATATATATATATTTGTCACAAAGCATTCAAGTACCTTGTTATTACACTATTAACCATAGAATTCAAAAATTTACCTCACTTCAGCCAGATGCCTGAACTCTCATAACAAAAAAACTATGGCTGAGTACTCTAAAGGCAACAGTGATCCTTTAAAAAACTTACTAATCATGTGAGAAATCAGACTATTAATACCGTAATTACACTACCATTATAATTTCGAAAGGATACCGAAAGATAGCATTGCCGTGAGTGCTACCATAATTCGATGTTTAGATTTTGTCAGCTGGCTGTCCTCGCATATATAAAAGTTGATTTCATTTATATGGAATTATTCCTTGCATAGGCTATTTATTATGAAGATATGCCCATAATACATTACGTAAAAATGATTTTATTACATATATGTGTCATTGCCAATCACAACAATACGATAATGTATGATAATTATCGTTCATATGACTGAATTGTCCTAAACTGTTATTTACCACGAAAATGATAATGAATTTTTAGTGAAAAATTAGTACTATGTTATCATAAGTGTTATTACTACCATAATTACACTACCATTAAAATTTAGAAAGGATGCCGAAAGATAACTTTGCTCTGAGCGCTACCATATTCGATGTTTGCATTTTGTCAGATGGCCTCACATAGATAAAAGTTGATTTTATTGATATGGAATTATTCCTAGTATAGGCTATTTATTATGAAGGTATGCCAATAATATATAGGGTAAAAATGGTTTTATTACGTTTACGCTTTATCACCAATCACAAACAGCAGTACGATAATGTACGATATTTATAATTCGTTTGACTGCATTATTCAGAAAAGATATTTACCACCAAAATAATAATGGACATTAGTTATCATGAATGTTATTACTACCATAATTACACTACCATTAAAATTTCTGATAGGTTACTGAACGATAAAGGTTGCTGTGAATGCAACCACGTAACACAATGTTTATTTTTGCTCACTGGCCACTCACACTTAAAAGTTGATTTCATTGATATGGAATTATTCCTTGAATAGGCTATTTATTATGAAGATATGCCAATAATATATAAGGTAAAATGTTTTCTTACCTATATTATCAGTTTATTTCATTATGTGATTCTTTTCATGTATGTTGGTGGTTATCACACCTAGGCCAAAGCTAGCCTACTTGCGGCACAAAAAAAACAATGGTTCACTTCGGTGGACAGTCACCTTTAATGGACGACCTTCCCCCATTAGTCCATTAAAGTGAGGTTTCACTGTATATATATATATATATATATATATATATATATATATATATATATATATATATATATATATATATATAGTTATATATATTTAGTTGTATTCTTCTCAATCACGAAGATAAAATATCACGATGCACTCCACAATGAAAATGAAGGAGAAACCAGAGGAAAATCTTCTTAGAGTTCTTAATTTGTCCCAACACTTTCGCCCTCCATCAGGCCTCTTCCGGAAGAGGCCTGATGGAGGAGCAAAAAGTGTTGGGACAAATTAAGAACTCTATTTCCTTTTCCTTCTGGTTTCTCCTTCATTTTCATTGTGGAGTTGTAATTGATATATATATATATATATATATATATATATATATATATATATATATATATATATATATATATATATATATATATATATATATATATATATATATATATATTATATATATATATATATATATATTATTTATCATAAATTAGATAGGAACAGTAGAGAGAGAGAGAGAGAGAGAGAGAGAGAGAGAGAGAGAGAGAGAAGAGAGAGAGAGAGAAACATAAAGAATAAAGGAGATGCAGAGAGAACAATGATAACGCCTAAGTTGTTGTTGTTGCCGAGAACTAAGATGTGCTGACCGAAGTAAAAACTTCTTCCATGAACTCAAAACAGTGAGCGAGTATATCGCGCCTGGGCCACAAAACCGATTGTAAAATTTGGAAACTGTGGCCTCACAATCTAGCTTACTCAAGCCATGAGTCAGCACCACCAAAAAGCAAACGCCAGCCAGCTCTATAACCCCGCCTTCAATAGGTTGCGTTTTCATGGAAATTCTAGGAAATTGGGGCTGGACAAAGTGACATACTTCAACACCCTCCAGTCAAACATTCTAGGGATGGGTCTTTCACACACCCTCCTAAGATCATTTCCAATCAAGTCCTCTAAGGAGGAATTTGAACCACACCCACTAAAGTCCTTCCCAATCAACTGTTTGAGGGAAGGCCTTGCAGATAAATCCTTCCAATAGGACTGGAAGGAGGTGGAGACTGCTGATAACAAGAAATCCAGGGGTTCGAGAGGCAGGAGGGTAGCTGAGGAGATTCAGATTCGAGTTAACATCCACCAGGGAGAGTACGTCTCCCCTTGCTTTCATGCTCCCCAAATAGACTGAGTTGAATTATTTTAACAAGAGTGATTTCGTTTGCATAACTGTAACTGTGTACTGAATTATAATTAACTTTAATCATTAAAGTAATGAAATTACAGATCTTGTCTCTATTACAGCTTTCTGAGAGATATTAGTACATTGAGAATAAATTCCCTTCAACAATAACAGGTACGAGAAAGCAGTAAGGTGGAATCTACAGTCGGCGAAGTTCATAGGTGAGATTAATATACTTTCAAAGGGATGCATAACATGTATATATATATATATATATATATATATATATATATATATATATATATATATATATATATATATATATATATATATATATATATTATACTTTATCACATACACAATTGTTCTGTGCATTAGTAAAATTACTAAAAGGACCTCGTTCAAACTGGATGGTATCTAATGGAGTATTTATTCAGAAAAAGTTACAAGCTTTCTTGGACAAACAGTCCACATTATCAAGTATCCGTACAGTGAGCACACGTGTAGTCCAGCTGTATTTATATCTGTGTGCTGGGAACTTTTAATCCTATAATCGCCTTGCTCCTCCTGCGTGACCACCACCCCCTCGTGATCTTGGCCTTTCTCTGCCCCCTTCTTCTTCCAGGTGTCCGTTTTCCATGCATTCTTTTGCGTTTTTCCTTCTTTTCCTTGCTACTGTGGAGTATACGATTTTTCTAGATATGCTGTCTCCAAAGCCGTTTCCGGTGTTCCCTGCCATTGTGTTGTTGGCGCATGTTATGAAGGCATTCTCTACAACCAGTCTGGCCGTTTTGTTGGTGTTCCTGTACAGAAAACTCATATTTTCCCAGTCTATTTTATGATAATTTTCCCAGCAGTGTTTGGCAACTGCCGACGTCTGATTAGCCTTATGTTCTGCAGGTGTTGTTTGCTTCGCTCTTTACATGATTTGCCAGTTTCGCCATAGTACCCTTCTTCACAGTCTAGACACACTGCCATATATACCCCCCCCCTCTAATCTCTTCCCCCTCTCCCGACTTTTTGTTTCTAACTATTTTATTCCTAATGGTGTTTTTGTAGCTGCCTATCAATTTGAAATTATCTAGCTTTCTGTTGATGGGTGCAATAGATTGTTGTCCGGGACTGTAATTATTTTCTTCCCTATCAAATGTTCCTTTTCTATCCTTTCCCTCTCCCCAAAATAGTTTTTCCTTGCCTTGATGTGTGCCAACTCCCACCAATACTTAGGGTAGCCTAATCTCCTAAAACTCTCCATCAGGTAATCCAGCTCTTCGTCAAAAAATTCGAGACTGCAAATCCTATAAGCCCTGATGGCCAACCCTGTCATTACTCCTATTTTTATTTCTTTCCTATGACTGGAGAACCTATGTAGGCTATGTATGAATTGGTGTGTGTCGTCTTCCTATATACCTTGAATTTTAAATTTTCCTCTTCTCTCTTAACCAGGACATCAAGCAAAATTTAAACTATTAAGAAATACTTAAGATTTGTAAAGAAATCTAAGTAATGAAAATTAAATCAAGTATGCAGTGTAAAATTATTAAGAAACACTTAAGATGACAAATATGGCAAAGTATTAAACTCACAAAGACCTAAGCAAATAATTCAAAAATAATCAAATAATTCAAATGGCATGAAGAACACACTACTACACAAGACATGAAAATGAAATGTCATGTAAACTAATCACCGAAGATTTTAAGTCATGACTTAAATTGTAAAAAATATTACAATACCTTGCATAAGCTTTTGAAAACTTTCACAAGATTACCCCAATTTCAGCTGCTTGAGATTTACTAAACACTTTCTTGATAGACGCCATTACCAACATATCACTTATTACTACAGTTATCAGATCTCAAAAGCTAACATTAATATTGATGACCACACAAATATTTTACATTAATAACTTCTGTCTTTTGAAGAAAGATAGAGACAGAGGGAACCAGAGCAACTGGTCTCTAAAATCAGAATGAACAAATTTGAAGGATTCCAGCTAAAAGCAAAACAACTAGATGATGTCATTATTAGGACAAAATGTTTTGGGACTGAGATTCATAGAATATTCTAGACTTCTGGTCACATGGGACACGAACAGAATTGGCTGATGCAGTCTTACAAAACATAACGCAATCGATCTAGACACGTTCAAAAACACTATTCTGTAATATCCATGTGGTTTTACTCCCAGTAATTCTAAAAAAAACATATGTGACTTTAAGGGAAATTGCTTTGGGCAAGATCTCAACGTGATTGATACAACCCGCACGTGGCTAATCATTTGATTGGCATGTTTATAAAACAAGATGAAGAATGCGAGTCTTCATTTAACTTAACTTTCAATGTGCTTATCACTCGTGATGACAACTCGAACATCTGGTCTAACAGACTAAAAATCTCTCTTTATTACGTTATTATTAAAAAAGATATTAATTTTAAATTACGCTGTTAAGTTATCTAAATCATTAATATATGTGAGATCTGACATTACAACGACATTCTTACTTAATTATCACCATTACTACACAACATCTCTTGTATAAAGAAAAAATCTTATCACAATTATAAAGTATATCATAACATTCTGAAAAAATCATACTTTATACATTTTACAAGAGAATATCATGAGATTCCTCCCCCCAAGAAAATTAATCATCCCTTGTTTGAATCCAACGATTCGCAACGGGATAAATAATCTGTTATTACATTATTTTTTCCTGAAGTGAGTGTAAGGGAGTCAAATCGCCTCTCCATTCTTGTGTCTCGCTCCTCATATGCACATTAATCACGTCATATATGTTACTTGTTATTATTTCAGATTCTTTATGTATCTCATTGGATGCATCATTGTACAGCCTTTCCGCCGATATATATATGTGCCTTTACATGTTCTGTAACGCATTATATATGTTTTTTTTTATGCCTGTTAACAAACACAAATTCTGTATGCACCCAGCGGGGGGCTGCAGGTTGTCTGCTACCTTTCTGTCCGCTTTCCTCATTATAAACACCTGTCAAGAACAATAAAGAATCAGTCATTTCACTTCTGACATTTCTTGAACATCACATGTGTTTCACTTTTAAATTATATGGTTGTCAATCTCTGATTCTGATTTTTCATTTTCTGAATAACAGTGAGGGGGTTGTGGTCAGATAACACTAAAATTTCTTCATTCTAAGGCCTGTTCACATACACTTCAGACTTTTTCAATGCTGTAAATAATGCTAATGTTTCTTTTTCTATTGTTGAATACACTTTCTGATGATTTTTCAACTTTGAAGACCTTAAACAAACAGGATGTAAGACATTACTGTCATCTTCTTGAAGTAGAACAGCTCCAATTCCACAGTCGGATGCATCAGCTTATATCATAAACTTCTTATTGAAGTCTGGAGCTTGAAGTACTGGTCTTGAAGTTAAAATGGCTTTAACCTTCTCAAATGACTCTTGACATTATGGATTCCAAACAAATTTTGTCTTAGGACTGGTTAAATCAGTTAAGGGGACTACTACGGCTGAGAAATTCGGACAGAATCAGCGATAAAATCCAGCTGTTCCCAAAAATCTTTGTAGTTGTTTCTTGGTAGTAGGGGGGGATAGCGTCAACAGGAGGGAGAAGGCCTTTTCCAAATTCAAATCCCAGATACTGAACAGTTGCCTTTCCAACCTCACTCTTTTCTATGTTGATTGTTAGTCCTGCTTTCCGTAGTTTCTTGAACACTTTTCTTAAAATCCTCAGATGCTCTTCCCATGTCGTAGAACAAATCACTATGCCATCACTCGTTGGAATGTTGCAAGTGCATTCATCAGACCAAATGGCAAAACAGTGTACTGATACAGTCCAAAAGGAGTAATGAAAGCTAACAGCACTTTAGCATTCTCATCTAAGGAAATTTGATAATACTTTTAACAAATCTATCTTGGAAACAAATTTGGCTCGCCCAATATTATTAAGTAACTGATCTATAAGAGGCAAGGGATTATTGTCAGCCACACCGATGGAATTCAGCTTCCTATAATCAGCACACATCCTAAATGAGCCACCTGGTTTCTTCACCAACATACATGGAGAACTGTAATGACTTGAACTGGGTTCTGCTAATCCATGCTACAACAAATACTCTACTTCTTTCTTCATCTTTGTGAAAAGGTGGTAGAAAATATACTCTCTGTTTAAAAGGTTTTCCATCTTCTCTGATCTTTATCTCATGTTTTGTCAGATCGGTACGCCTAGGCACATCTGCAAAAATTTCAGGGAAACTTTGAATCACTTCACTTAATACATCACTTTGCTCAACACTCAGATGTTTTAGTTTATCCCCCAAATTTTTCAATATTGAAGAGTTGTTCATCTTGCTTTCAGCTCCCAATTCGTAGCCACCCTCGTCCTCTGTGGATGAAGTTGTCTGTGTTACTGAAACTGTTCTAGTTTTAGTCTTTGAGAAGTAAGGTTTCAAAAGATTCACATGTATCTTCCTCTGTCGTTTCTTTCTTCCGGTGTTTCAATCACATA
Organism: Macrobrachium rosenbergii; assembly: GCF_040412425.1. NCBI lineage: Eukaryota > Metazoa > Arthropoda > Malacostraca > Decapoda > Palaemonidae > Macrobrachium > Macrobrachium rosenbergii. The sequence goes on along the minus strand of NC_089796.1, from coordinate 40,600,045 downwards.
AGTTCGATCACTTAACTTCTCTGTTATCTTATAAGGACCTTGAAATTTATTTGTAACGGGGAATCTTCACTGGTAAGAACACTAGAACTTGCTGTCCTACACTAAAACTTCTTAGTTTAGTCTTAGCATCATATCTTCTTTTCATTTTCTCTTGACTTATTTTCAGATTTTCTAAAGAGAATTTCCTAATTTCCCTTAACCTTTTCCTCAAGTTCCTCACATATTCTCCTTGGAATTCCTCTTGATTTTCTTCCCAGTTTTCTGCAAGAATCTTCAATGGACCTCTCACTTCTCGACCAAAAAGCATCTCATTTGGTGAACATCCCATTCTTTCTTAATAAGCATTCCTAACTTCAAACAACATCAAGGGTAAACCAGCATCCCATTCTCTTCCTGTCTCATAACAGTATTTCGTTAACATACTTTTCAATGTCTGGTGGAACTTTTCTAAGGCTCCTTGAGTCTCTGGATGATAAGCAGTTGATGACTGTTGTTTCACCCCTAACAAGTTCATCACATCCTGGAACAATTTAAAAGTAAAGTTCCTTCCTCGGTCACTTTTCACAATTTCTGGTATTCGAAACTTGGAGAAAAACTCCACCAACTCAGCAATTACCTTGGCACTTATACTTCTCACAGGAATTGCCTCAGGATACCTTGTCACAGGACACATTAATGTTAACATACTCATTTCCTTTCTTTGTTTTTGGAAGTGGCCCAACCACATCTATAATCACCTTGCTAAAGGGTTCTCCCCTAACTTCTATAGGTTGTAGGGGGGCTTTCTGAATGGTTTTATTCGGTTTTCTAGCTACTTGGCAGGTGTGACACTCTCTACAGAACCTGCTTACATCCTTGTGAAGTCCAGGCCAGAAAAAAACACTTCATAATCTTCTCAACAGTCTTCCTGATTCCCATATGTCCAGACTCGTGAGCTACTGCTACCACTTGCTTCCTCAGTGGATATAGAATCAAAATTTGATGATATTCGCCCCATTCAGCATTTCCTGGTATATCTGCAGGTCTGTGCTTCCTTATTAGAAAACCTTCCTATTGATAATAACAGGTAGGAGTTTGTTGCATCTCTTCTTGATCAACAACTCTGAAGAACAAATCAGATAACGTTGTATCCTTCTTCTGCAGTTCCATTGGCTTTTCTCTAGTCACTTGACCAACTTCAAGGGCTGAACTCTCAACATCTGGTAACTCAGTTACTGTAGCTTCACTACTATCTTCAGGAACACTCTGGCTACTCTTCTTCTTGGGAAATCCCTTCTTTGTCATCGCTAGGAGAAACTTCACTTTCCTGCAACAGCTCTTCTAAGCTCAAAGATCCTTCACTTGATCCTTCTTGTGTAGGTAAATCCTCAGTTTCTTCACTTGCAGACGTAGTTCTCTTCATACTCCTGGTAGTAACACGACTTGGAAACAAGTGGGGTTATTCTCCTTTAAATCTACTGTAGGGCTAATCCTTCACCTTGCTAAAGGGTTCTCCCCTAACTTCTATAGGTTGTAGGGGGGCTTTCTGAATGGTTTTATTCGGTTTTCTAGCTACTTGGCAGGTGTGACACTCTCTACAGAACCTGCTTACATCCTTGTGAAGTCCAGGCCAGAAAAAACACTTCATAATCTTCTCAACAATCTTCCTGATTCCCATATGTCCAGACTCGTGTGCTACTGCTACCACTTGCTTCCTCAGTGGATATAGAATCAAAATTTGATGATATTCGCCCCATTCAGCATTTCCTGGTATATCTGCAGGTCTGTGCTTTCTTTTAGAAAACCTTCCTATTGATAATAACAGGTAGGAGTTTGTTGCATCTATTCTTGATCAACAACTCTGAAGAACAAATCAGATAACGTTGTATCCTTCTTCTGCAGTTCCATTGGCTTTCTCTAGTCACTTGACCAACTTCAAGGGCTGAACTCTCAACATCTGGTAACTCAGTTACTGTAGCTTCACTAACTATCTTCAGGAACACTCTGGCTACTCTTCTTCTTGGGAAATCCCTTCTTTGTCATCACTAGGAGAAACTTCACTTTCCTGCAACAGCTCTTCTAAGCTCAAAGATCCTTCACTTGATCCTTCTTGTGTAGGTAAATCCTCAGTTTCTTCACTTGCAGACGTAGTTCTCTTCATACTCCTGGTAGTAACACGACTTGGAAACAAGTGGGGTTATTCTTCTCTAAATCTACCGTAGGACTAATCCTCAATGGTTTGTCTGTCACTATAGGACAAGGAACAAATGGTACGCCACCTACTTCATTACCCAATAGAACATGTACACCTTCAATAGCTAGTGAGTCCTTTACAGCAAAATCAACATTTCCTGTTACCAATTCACACAACAGGTGAAAGCAGCATATGGGAGTTACCTTTTCTCCTCCTATACCCTTCAAAATAACTGAATCTTCTCTAACTGTGGGTGAGCACCACGAACTATCACAGCATAGTTACTCTCTGTATCACGTAATATCTTGACCGGTACCTGCACACTCCCTCCTTGAGTTGCCAGCATACCTTCATAGATATGTGGCTTCAAAGCCTCCAAGCTGCTCAGCCACTCACTGCTTGAAGTTACATTTCCACTGGTTGCTAAACAATCTGCTTGTTTAGTTTCAGTCTTTCCTATAGTTTCAATCTTCCCCAAACTGCTCTTAGTAGTTTGTTTCACCTGGTCACCTTGGAACACTTGACCAACTGGCTTTGACTGTTGTTGTGTCTGATAACAATCTCGACTATAGTGTCCTGCTCTTCCACACTCGATTGCTGAGGGGTATTATCTGGCTTTGTACTGGTATTACCACTAGAAGGATTCCCATTAGTAAACAACTTGTTCCTGTAATTTGGATGAGACCTAAAACCTGTGTGTTGTTGGTTCTGATACTTGACATTATTGGTATGCCTACTACTTATGGTATTGTAATCTTCACTCAATGTAGCAGCTTTGTCAAGTTTCTTAACCTCTCTCTATCTCCAATAGGCTCTTATGTGTTCAGGAATTCCTCTAAGATACTGCTCTAAGGACTACCAGCTCCTCAAGTTCGCCCATAGATTTAACTTTAGCAGCCTCCAACCATCGTTTGAAACACTTTTTCACTTTGTAGGCATAATTCACGAAAGTCATCTTGTCATCCTTTCTCAAAGATCTGAATATTTCATTGTAATATTCAGGGGTCATCTGGTAAACTTGTAGCACATTGTGTTTAAGTACCTTGTAATCTTTACACTGAGCAGCTGATAAGGCTAAATAGGCACTTCTTCCTTTACTAATGAGAACACTCTGTAACAAAACTGACCATTAATCTTCTGGCCATCCCATACCTGAAGCCACTTTTTCAAAGTGATGAAAAAACTCATCTGAAGCTTCTTCTGTAAACTTTGGAATTAACTTCTGTACTCTTACCACATCAAATACAGGGTCCTAATTACCTTGGGTAGTGTTAGACGGGGGTCACAGGTAACTTGGAGCGAGCTTCTAATAATTTCATCTCTCTTTTCATCTTGCTTTTTCTCTTTCCTCTTTCTCTTTGTTCTTCTGCAGCTTTTTCTTCTTCTCTTCTTTCCTTTCTCTTTTCTCTCTGTCTTCTTTTCCTTTATCTGCCTGTCTTCTTTCTTTTTCTGCTAGCATTCTCAGCTTAATCAAGTTTTCTTCTCTTTCCTCTCTTTCTTTTTCTGCTTGCATTTTCTATCTGTCAGCTTGCATCTTCAGCTTAATCAAACTTTCTTCTGCTTCTATGCATTTAAGCTCTGCTTCTGCATCACTTTTCTCTTTCTTTTTCACTTCAGACTCAGCATTAGCTTCTTGCCTACTTATAAATTCTGCCTCACCTGTATTCAATGATTCTTGTGCCTCTCCTAACTCCTCATCTACTTTCCCAGAGTCCATCAGTGCCTGGATTGCAATACATTTGATTTGTGACTTAATCATACTACTAGATAAATTACCCCCACAGGCCACTGCTAAAGCAATCCACTGTGCCTTAGTTAGGTTGGATTCAGATAACTCTTGGAGGGAAGGAGCTGCTAAGAACTCCTGAACATTGAACAGAGCCATTTTCTCTAAGATACTCAACTAAACAATTCACAATACAATGCAAAAACAACCACGTAGTCACTCTCCTATCAAAAATTCCCTAACACCACCAGTATAAATCATAAACCAGAGTGATGTTTTGTTCCTGGGTCTGGGCATCAAATTCTATTGTCACAAAGTGTTCCAAGTACCTGGTTATTAGAGTATTAATCATAGAATTAAAAAATTTACCTCACTTCAGCCAGATACCTGAACTCTCATAACAATAAAGTTACAACTGAATACTCTAAAGGCAGCAGTGATCCCTTAAAAAACTTATTAATCATGTAAGAAATCAGACTAAGTTTATCAAAACTAGTGTGAAGTATCAACATTTAAAAAAGAAATATACAAAAGTAAAAATGCAATACTCCATCAAGCAACTTTAACAATCCCCCTAGGTTAGTTACATCAGCAAAATCGAAGGAACAAAACGTGTTTATCACTATGCCTTATGCACACACTTAATCCTACCACTGGTTTTCAATAAATGAAATATTGTTATAAAAATTTTAAATACAAAAATTTATTTTTCAATTCAAAATTTATAATCAGAATTCACAATCTCACTTTTAAAGAAAAAATTTACTATTACTTGAAAACAACACAAAATTGAATTAATTCTTGAATTAAATCACAAATGTTAATTTATCAAGAAGCTGAATTAATCAAGTAACATTTAAACTATTAAGAAATACTTAAGATTTGAAAAGAAAACTTAAGTAAATGAAAATTAAATAAAGAATGCAATGTTAAATTATTAAGAAACAGCTAAGGTGCTAAGTAAATGAATGTTAAATCACAAATGTATAAAATGTGAAAAACTATGAGATTGCAAATATAAAAAATATAGCAAAGCGTTAAACTCACAAAGAACTAAACAAATACTTAAAAAAGAATCAAATAATTCAAATGACATTAAGAACGCACTATTACACAAGACATGAAAATGATATGCCATGTAAAATAATCACCAAAGTATTTTAAGTCATGGCTTAAATTGTAAAAGATATTACAATACCTGCACAAGCTTGTGAAAACTTTCACAAAATTACCCCAATTTCAGCTGCTTGAGATTCACTAAATACTTTTCTGATAGGTGCCGTTACCAGTATATCACTTATTACTACAGTTATCAGATCTCAAAGGCTAAGATTAATATTAATGACCACACAAATATTTTATGCTAATAACTTCTGTCTTTTGAAGAGAGAGAGAAGGAGAACCAGAGCAATTGGTCTCTAAAATCAGAATGAAAAATTTTTTAGGATTCCAGCTAAAGGCACAACAACTAGGTGAAGTCATTATTAGAGCAAAACTTTTTGGGGCAGACGAAATATTCTAGACTTCTGGTCATATGGGACACGATCAGAATTGGCTGATGCAATATTACAAAACATGACGCAATCGATCTAGGCAAGTTCAGAAACTCTATTACGTAATATCCATGTGGTTTTACTCCCAGTAATTCTAAAAAAAAAAAAATGCATGACTTTAAGGGAAATTGCTTTGGACAAAATCTCAACGTGATTGATACAACCCACACGTGGCTAATCATTTGATTGGCATGCTTAGAAAACAAGACGAAGAACGCGAGTCTTCCTTTAATTTAACTGTCAATGTGCTTATCACTCATGATGACAACTAAAAATCTCCTCCCTCTATTATGTTGTTATTAAGAAAGATATTATTCATTTTAAATTACGCTTTTAAGTTATCTAAATCATTAATATTTGTGAGATCTGACATTACAAAGACATTCTTACATAACTATCACCATTACTATACAGAATACACTACACAGCATCTCTTGTATAAATAAAAAAATCATATGACAACTTTGAAGTATATCATAACATTCTGGAAAAATCATACTTTATACATTTTACAAGAGAATATCAGAATAATATATATATATATATATATATATATATATATATATATATATATATATATATATATATATATATATATATACATACATACATACACAGAAGTCCCCAGTTATCGGCAGGTTCAAGTTATTGGTGATCCGGTTTTTCGGTGCTTGTCTAGCAGTGAAAATTGGTGATTTTCAGCACCAATATGTGCCGATTTCTGCTAATCAGTGCCGATAATGTATTAGTGCCAATACATACCTAATAGAGGCACTTATAACCAAAACTTGGCGATTTTCAGTTATTGGCAATTTACGCTTATCATCACACAATCAGAACAGAACCCCTGCCGATAACCAGGGACTGCTTGTATATATAAAATGTTTACTACATACACCATGACATGTTTTATATTCACAGACAATAAGCAACAAATGTGCAATCAACTCCAATTCACGAATATCAGAGAAGAGGAAGCATAATTGATAAATAATTAGATACTTGGGAGATTTGAATGGCTGGAAGTGCGAACTGACAACTTCAGGGATGGTAACCATTTGGCAGTCTAGAGAGGTAGAAGCTGATACCAACACTGCTGTATATACACTTGTCAAAAGCAAGTTTTTGAACTTCAAATCGATATCAACCCACTTTCACCATGATAGTTGATTGGTACATCTGGAACATGAAGCTTTTTATAAATTTTTTTACACATATACTGTGATATATTTAATAGTCACAAACATTAAACTACAAATGTTATTTAATGTCCAGTTTCCTTTGCCTTGGAAATATATCCAAAAAATGGAGTTATAACTGATAAGCAAGGCAGCACCTGGGAGACTTGAACACTGATAGTATGAACAGACTTCACGGACAGTAGCTATTCAGCTGTCAGGAGAGGTGTAAGCTGATTCAAATTCTGCTATACATGTGCCTATCTAATGCATTTTTTGTATCTAGAATCGATATCAACCCACCTCCACCATGATAGCTAATTAGAATGTTTGAAACTTGACTAATATAATGAATTTTTATCACATCTACCATGACAATTTTTTATATTCTTTGGCATTAAGTTATAAATGCCTTTGTATATCCAATATGCTCTACCTCAAATAATAAACGATTTGGCACCTGAAAGATTCAAACAGCCGACAGTGTGAACCAACGACTTCGGGGACTGTAATCATTTGCCTGTCAAGAAGGTATAAGTTTTGATGCCAACTCTACTGTACATATGCTTGTCAAATTAAGAATTTTGTCTAGAATCTGATATCAACCCACCTCTGCCACGATAACCGACTGGAATGTTTTAAACCTGCATTAGACATGCATATGCACGGCAGAGTCGGCGTAAACTTGTATCTCTCTTGACAGTCCCTGGAGTCATCAGTTTGCACTGTCAGGTGTTCTAATCTCCTGGGTGCCAGGTAAAGTGAATTGGATAATGTCACAGTGTATGTGATAAAAATTCATATATATATATATATATATATATATATATATATATATATATATATATATATATATATATATATATATATATATATATATATATGTATATATAAAAGTTGAGCCAAGTAGCTAGTCATTCCGTTTTGCATTCGAGTTTCATTGGGGAAAGGGAGACAACTTATGCAATTAATGCAAATACAGAACTGATTTAAGATAATTGTCAAGGTTATTATTACAAATAAATTCAAAACATAACACTCAAGAATTTCAACATATTTGTAAAGTGCAGTGAACTAATTGGTGATGTGTGGCAATACCATTTTTGGTGATGTCATGCCCACACAGTATGCCACTTATGCATACACACATGCACGCACACAGGAAGGTGCAAACACCTACCCTTCCTTTTCCACCCTCCTGACCTCTTGACCTCTCCTAATGGATTTACTAGCAAGAGATATATAATCATGATCTAATAACACTTTCAACTACTACCATATGTGATATTGCAATACAGTCATTAAGAACATAAAATAAGTACATAATTCTGATTTTCTTAAACATACGGATAAATGAATTACTGTAACAAAAACAGTACTCTAGACATCGTGCCAAAAGACTGTCTACATGTGAAAATAATATGTCTCGGTGCTAACTGCACCACGGATATTCGTGCACGCTAGAATCATAGCAGAAATCAAATAAAATAATGTAAATGTCATTCTCGAATAGATGTGGTTCAGTTACACTTATTATCAAGATGTGCAAAAGAGACGCACATGTTCCTTCAAAATCATGAACATGCAGATATATCTGGATTTCACACGAATATCATATACAAATAACATAGGTCTCATCTGTTTGTTACCTAAAAGAGGGCAATTCACAATAAAAATTCAAATCAATAATGTTTTATGACAACAGACAACACTAACAAATCAGCAGTGGGTAAGGAATACATCATATGAAAATATGTTAATGCACAAAAACATTATCAAAGGATTGTTGTGCAGGGAATTTCCCACAATTGCACATATCTGCACACTTGACTTGTCGACAATCCACATGGTTTTCATGTAGTCGACAATAACATCCTGCTTCATGACTGGGTCCCCTGTCTGATAGTCACATCTCCCAGTGGGTGCTAACAGGCCAGTGTGTATTGTTGTCAACAAAGCAAACTCTTTCCTGCCCTTCCATTTGGTAGTGAGAAGATATCCTTTCTTTCTAAGCACAGTTTTTCCTCTCTTCATGCGTGAGAGAAAGATGGGCATCCCCTTCCTTTTCTTGCAAATGATACCAACCAATCTGGTTTTTTTCGTTGAGTAAATATTCACATAGGCTAGGGCTGGTGTAAAACTGTCAGTGTGCAGAACATGACCCTTACCAAAATAAGGTGCCTTGGTGTTTTTACGACTGCTCCTGAGAGGCCTAGGGGGTCATCAGCAAAAATATCTACACTCGTTCCTGAATAAAGATCATCATCCATAGCAGAGCCAGTTTTATAGTCACAGATAACGTACTTTTTTTTTTACCAAACTGATGCCTCTCTGATCTAATGTACTGTTTGGAAATAAGGTGCCCTTTGAAAGACACAAGACTTTCATTGATCACAGATCTCATGAAATGGATAGAAATATCTTGAAAGAAAATCATTCAAATATTTGTGTTACAATATTCCTTATTTTCCAAGGTCTGGATGTATGTGTCGATTGACCAATAATCCTTGACATGATGTTTATATATGAAAAACATTTGGAATAATAATGTTATATATTTCGTTTTTTTTAGCTAAGCATTTTTTTTTCAGATATTCTGGGCAAAGGCAAATGGAAACAGTGCCCATGTATTCAGCGAGTCAGTGCTGACGAAGGCCTGTCGTCAGTCTTGCTTCCCATGGAGACGAAGGGCATTGTGCCTTGGGTGATGCTCTGGTCATGTCAACGGAAGTTGTCAAGTGCTGGTAGAGCATCCACTCATTTGCGAGTTCGCTTTTATGGGTGTGTCATAGAAAGTGTGAATTACCCAATTTGAGTACAACTTAGATATTTTGGGACAAGATTCCCTTGTGATCAGATCTGCTTTCCTGGAAGACTTTCTGTACTGCCTGTGAGGTGAGCTGAGACTTTGTTTCTAAAAAAACCTGAATGGGTTTTAATAACTTTGTTTAACATGTACTGATTCTTTGCACTGATTACCATGCTTTGAATATCCTTTTCCCCAATTTTTTTTATCTGCCATGTCACTGATTTTTATTGATTTTTCTGAACTTTGATTTTACCATGTTTAATTATGTGTATTTCTTTTGGGGTTGGTAACGTGGGAGATATCCCACATTTATTTTTTCTGTGCCTATTTTTCCTTTGCCTCCTCAGATGTACTGAATTAGAGGTCAAGTAAATGGAGAGGAATGTGACCTATCATGACTTCGGTCATGTTTGACTTATTTTGACTCATATGTCATAGAGACTCAATTAGTGGAAATTGATAGCGCTATGTTATTTTTACTTGGTTATTTATTTTTTGGGGGGAGAGGTTAACAGTTCTGAGATGTAGATATTCCCATTTCATTTCTATTTGATTCCAAACTATTTGCTATGTTTAGACTACTGAATAAACTAAATTTTTGTAGACATGTTTTTGCTGAAATTCCTTAGTTCAGTTAGTGACTTGGATAATGAAAGAGAGAGAGAGAGAGAGAAAAGGAGTAGTTGAGCGAGTGGGCAGGCTGGCCGACACTACCATGATTTCTTTTGAGATATAAGTTAATATGTCATTGACCTTATAACAGATGTGGTAAGAGGTTATGACCTTATCTGATCTTGTATAATATATACACACAGCATCATAATTAAAGTTATTGCAAGAAATACTATCATTTCCCTCAGACAACCATCAAGCCATTTCATCCTATCCTTGCATTGCCAACAAAAAGTTCAAAATAGTCTGAATCATCACTCATCACTAAATCCAAAATCATGCTCAACTCCTGCCATTCTAGTGAAAATCTTTTCCATCAGTCTGACCATCACTTCCTGAAGCTCTAGCTGATGTGCTATGCAACCAAACATATTCAGTTCTGCTGCTTGATGAGTGTGACCTTGAACGTCTGCCACATTAGCAAAGAGACCTTTCCATAAGCCTCTTTTGTTCATCTGCAAATACTTTGGTTCATAACATGTACTCATATCCCTTTCTGTATCACTAAGTTCATCATCAACATCCAAATCTCCTAAGCCCTCCAGTATATCATTGCCCTCATCACTCTCATCATTCTCACTATCAGAGTCAGCAAATTTACCCTCTTCTACTTCATAAAACTCTAAATGGCAAGATATTTCTTCTGTCAATGAGACTTTAAGCATTTTATGCTTACCACACAGGCCAGATTCTCCAGCATCTCCTTGAGGTACTTAATGGGGAAATGTATGCCTTGGGATAGCACTTCCCATCATGAAATCTTAAAGATGACTGTCATCCCCCTCGCACTAAGGTGAGGCCTGTAGTTATTTATGGCCCATACAAGCTATTTGACTGCTTTCTTGCTAAATTCATTTAAATATCATGGCATGAAATAACAATTATCATATAATGTCCTTCGGTGGTTTTCATATGCAATTATTAAATATCATAAGATGTGTGCCATCCACAGGGGTTAACTTTAGTTTGAAGAAACAATTGTCCAAAAGTATATAAGTTAATTTGTTTTATTTCATTAATGCCAAGAGCATGTTAATTACAATTTTCTCAGAAGTTTCAAATAATCTGTTGATTCAAAGTAATTTCATGTGTTTATCGTAATCACTGAGAGCAACTGTAGGTTATATATTAGCTAAGGTCAGAGAGAGTACAGAATGAAGATGAAAGGCAACCCTGATATCTCTCCCCCAGTCGTATCATGCGAAAAGAAGTGTTTCAGATCAAAGGAATTTATTTTGGCATTAGCTGAAACTTGAGGAGCTGTTCTAAGGAAAACACTTCTGTGAGTTATTTCAACCAAAGTGGAAAACATCCCATCATAGAATTGTGAACAAATTTTATACTTATTCTTTTACTGTTTTCATCACACCATTTGTAAAACCTCAAACCACTGCCATAGAGCCTCCTTTCACACATTGTGCAACACAAGGCAGCTTAATCTTGCTCAGGCAGATGTGGCCTACTGTTATCATTTTGTAGTACAAAATCTTTTAGATACCTTGGAGCCCTTTCTTCACATGAGCCTCTTAACTTTGAGTGTCTTTGATGGGGGGTAGGGGGAAAGGAGTTACTCTCTGTTTATTGTATTAAACTGAAAGTGTGATTGGGGCTGTGAATGTGTGATCCATTTCTCACAGACCAATGAATGAATGTTTGGCTGTAATAATTTAATTTCACATGCATTAGTATTTTGCTGTGTATCCTATTATATTTTTAACTGCAGGAATGCGCAGGCTATGTGAATTAGTTAAGCGACCCTAAATCCTACATTTATAAGTACATGACCAAAATTATTTTTCAGGGAATGATTTCACTGAATGTACACCAAGTATGTTACAAAACTTTCAGGAATAATTTAAATGAAACAAGCATTTTTTAATATTCTTTTTATTTCCCGGTCTAACCAGCACATGTCTACCTGATGTATTTTTGACTGAGGTCTGGCTAAGCCGGGTTCATTTTGCTACCACTGCCAACTGGATGTGAGAAGAAATAAAGGAAATTTAACATATTAATTTGTTTCAAACATCCTCACGTAAAAAAGGTAATCACTCAAAGTTCTAGCTTTGCATAACCACTGGGTAAACAAAAATGCTACTTTTTGCACTAAAAAAATTAGCAGTTCCTCTTATATGTTCTTTAGCCACTTAGGTACATTGATCATTTACAAGCCTGGTAAGTGGCATTGAACACCTATATCCCCATTATGAACCAAAAGAAAATATTGTTTGCCGTCTGTATTCCAAAAATACAAATAATAAACTACTTTTATATATCAATGAAAAACTGAACCTACAGTATTTTCCCTTTTGTCATATCTATTCATAATGTCTACAACATCATATTCACATCTAATGTTGATTAAAATAATGCTATTTAGTATGTCCAGGCCCTTGGCACAGTGCATGTATCATTTCATCCTCAAGCCACTAAAAGAACTCTTGTTGTAATGCAAGTAATACTTGTATTATCGTAATTATATCTGATTTTTTTTGTACTTTAGAAACACCTTAGTTAAGTCTACATAGCAGCTGTTAGTTTTAATATTTTACTATTAACTTCGAAATTTTTGAAATAAGTAAAGTCTACAGATTCTGATCAAGCTTGTAAAAAGCAGTGAGAGAAAGAGTTGAAGTCCTTCTTTCATAGTTTCCAAGCAGTATTATACTCCCAAGGTTGCAGAGGATTTCTTGACAATTGCTGTTAAACCTCTTTTCTGAATCAACAATTCTTCCCATTTATCCTGTGCTGGTATTCTGAAGACTTCTTCGAAGTTTCGAACCTATGATGTCTCTGAAAGAGAAGTCTACATAAGTCAGTTATCCAGTCCTTTGCCTTGATTTTAATTTCAACAATGTTGTAAAGCTTTGATAGACAGGGATGTAAATCTCCTGGCAACCATAACATCCACTTTCTTTTTGTTATAGGTTTTTCAACAGTTTGGTCATATTTGACAGAATGAACTTTTGAGTGCATAGTACAAATATAGTTACAATTACCAACATTTCACATATCTGCAGAGGTCAAAAGAACAAAGATTATTTTCCCCAATTCATTATAAACTGCCTTTACTACACTATGTCAAAACTTCATCGTATCATACTAAGTGATTTTAGACTATATGCAATCAACTTTCTATATCTGTATCATTACAGAAGCTTGATGTTGGGAGCTAGATTTTGTAAATTTTGAAGACCGTGGATGTACCCAGTCTGTTTCAGTGGTTCCATTTGTGTCACATCCTAAACTGTCTTTTCACACTCTAATTTGGAAAATGGAAGGAAGCATTAGTTGTTTTTAATATTACCATAACAAAAAAGGAAATGTTATTAAAGCTTGTAAAATTATGCTATTGATGATTTGATTTGACTTCTTGAATAAATAATTGTGATTCTGGTTTTTATATAAGTTGGCCATATGTATGAAAAGATGGTCTTTATTTACAATATATATATATATATATATATTATATATATATATATATATATATATATATATATATATATATATATATATATATATATATATATATATATATATGAATGTATTTTCCTGTAATACTACAGTGTAATATGAAAATAAGGAGGCCCATAAAACACTATTTAAACGTTGAAACCATATATTTCGGGCACTTGTTTCTGTGCCCCTGTTCACTGGTAGAATATGGACAGGTGCAAAGTTACAATGGTATATATACAAAAACATGAAAGTGTGGCCTTAGGCCTCCGATGTTATGGAGGTGGCGTTTCTCAAGAAGGAGGAGAATGACCAAATTCCCTAGTGGTTTTTGGCTTCATTAGCTCCCGTTTGGCGATGGTTCTGGCGGTCGCGTTTCTTGGGTCATCTTCTTCAGGAGGGGTTTGAGGATTAAGGTGTCGATGGCGTCCGATTTCCAATGTCCTCCTGACAGGTTCATATTGTTGGTTTGATTGATGATAGCAGATTCCAGCATCTTTCTTTTGTATGGACAGCTACTCTTGAAAACCAACTCCGCCCCACTCCAGTTAATGACATGCCCTGTATTTCTGATATGTAGGAAAATTCCCGAACTCTCCGAAGCGTAACGTACTGATCTTTTGTGCTTTGTTATTCTTTGCGAGAGCGATCTACCTGTCTCACCTACATAGATGTCATGACAATTGCTACACGGTATCTTGTAAACTCCGGCTTCTTCCCTTTTGTTATTTAAGTATACGTTAACGAGCGAACTCCCAATGGATTTGGGATAATGGAAAATGAAAGGATTATTAGAACTGAGTTGTTCGGTGGCCTTTTGGATGTTTTCATCGTATGGAAGCTTTATTTTATTGTTGAAATCTATTTTTCTGTTGTGAGTGGGACCTCTATAGTATATTTTATTCGCTTTGTTAATAGCCCTCTCGATAATGTGTGGTGGATAGAGCAGTTGTGTTAGGTGTTGGCGGATCGTGTTAAATTCTTTATCCAGGTACTCATTTGAACATATCCTAAGTCCTCTGAGGAATAAGTTGCACCCTACCATGATTTTTACGGAGACGTCATGGTAGCTTAAGAAATTAATGTAGGAGACAGCGAAGGTGGGTTTTCTATATACTGTAAATGCATACCTGTTCTGTTTTCTTATGATCAGTACATCTAGGAACGGCAGTTTTCCGTCCTTTTCCAATTCTGTTTTAAATTTTATGGTCGGAATCTGCTATCATCAATCAAACCAACAATATGAACCTGTCAGGAGGACATTGGAAATCGGACGCCATCGACACCTTAATCCTCAAACCCCTCCTGAAGAAGATGACCCAAGAAATGCGACCGCCAGATCCATCGCCAAACGGGAGCTAATGAGGCCAAAAACCACTAGGGAATTTGGTCATTCTCCTCCTTCTTAAGAAACGCCACCTCCATAACATCGGAGGCCTACGGCCACACCTTCATGTTTTTGTATATATACCATTGTAACTTTCCACCTGTCCATATTCTACCAGTGAACAGGGGCACAGAAACAAGTGCCCAAATATATGGTTTCAACGTTTAAATAGTGTTTTATGGGCCTCCTTATTTCCATATATATATATATATATATATATATATATATATATATATATATATATATATATATATATATATATATATATATAAATATATATATATATATATATAATAAAGACCATCTTTTCATACATAAGGCCAACTTATGTACAAACCAGAATCACAATTATTTATTCAAGAAGCCTAATCAAATCATCAACAGCATAATTTTACAAGCTTTAATAACATTTCCCTTTTTGTTATGGTAATATTAAAAACAACTAATGCTTCCTTCCACCACTCCAACAGTTTACTGTGCATCTGCCTAATCCTACAGTCAGCAGCTCCTGGCCGGTATCCCTCTGGATGGTGCTTGTAGTGACAATGGTGGTAGTTAAATCTTGGAATTTGTTACTCTCACTTTCTTATTTCTGCATAATTTTTAATGCTTCGTTCAGCTTTCCTTTGTTTTGTTTTTTTTATTAATGATATCATGTTAATACTTTGTGTGTATATTACCATAATTAATTAAAACTTTTATTAGTATTCTCCTTTAGCTTGAAGCACTGAATGCTTTGCTGTTACCGTTCCAGCGTTAATAAGTATACTTAATTACACTGAACTACCTTCTGGTCATTATTGCTGGTATTTTCATTAGCAGCAGGCATTTGTTTGTTGATTTGGAGAATTGTACTTCCTTGATATTTTCGTAGTAGGGTGTCTATCCTTAATATGATTTGAGAACTCACATCTTTACTGTTTCTCTTAATTTCATTTTTGTGTAAAGCTCAGTTATCTTGTTCCACTTTGGTTACAGATTTTGTGGGATAGGAATGACTCGTTGCTAAATCACCTTGGGTTTTCACTGATGCTGGAGTGGGGCATAAAGACATTAAAATATACCCCTTCCTAGCGGCAGGTAAAAGTGTCCCGGAAAGGCATGCCCGAGTCCCAGACATCCTAGTCAACTTCAAGGCCTGAAAGTGAAAACCTGTACCAACACTCTTTGCTGTAACCACATGAGAATTTCCCTTCTGCCATGTTATGTAAATCAAGGGACCCTGACTAACTCTTTATCAAATAATTTGGACTTTTGAACTACATTTTGATCCTTTAATGGTAGCAAGGTAAACCTGTAAGAAGCTGGGGGTAGGGGGCACAGTGTCACCCTTTTCCTCTGAGCCATATTCCATTTCCTCGAGAACAGTATTCTGGGTGCCTTGACTATGTGGTGGTCATGATTAATATTCCTTTTTACATACAGTGGACATCTCTACTATTTGACAAATTGGTTTTCAGTTTTTTTTTCTAAGGAAAACTCTGCTCTGTTAGCTGCCGTTTTCTCAGCTTGTGAATGGAGAAAGACAACCAGGTTGAAAGTGTATGGGAGTAAGTGTGCCACATGTGTGTGGTTCTTAGCTAAAACAAAGTGAAAGCACTCAGTGTACACACAGCTCTTGCTCAGTGTGCATTGCTAAATTCTCCTGTGTGTTTTTTTTGGCAATTCTAAAGCAAATAACTAAGTCACCATGGGTCTTAAGAGAACCAGAGCTGCCAGGAAGGCAAAGAGAAGTAAAAAATGATAAAGATTTGAAAGCAAATACAGTACAGTAATAGCAAGATTTGAAAATGGCATCTACGTGGTTGATCTGTTAGAAGGAGTTTGAGGTGTCCAGACGAACAATTTCTTAAATATATCTAGTGCACCGCATTTACTATTGTATAATAATAATAATAATAATAATAATAATAATAATAATAATAATAATAATAATAATAATAATAATAATAATAATAATAATAAACTTCCTTATTAAGCACTTCCTTTACAGACTGCTGTACAGAAATTAGCAAATGCAAAATAATATAATAATAATAATAATGGAGAAGCAAATCCACAGCTATGTATATATACATATATTTAAAGATAAATCAGTATAGATTGCTTTCGGGAGCTTGTTCGGTTCCCCTTTACAATCTGGTGCGTTGATGTAGCACCCCAACCAAGTAAACATAAAAGAACTCAAAACAAGCGAAGTTGTTTATAAACTATGGAACCGGTCGTCAAACACAGATCAGGCAATGCCGTCGTTTTCTGATGAAAGTCCCGCAGTCGTCTGGAACGTCTAATTGTTCCTTGGCCAATGCGGTCGCTTTGCTGGTCATCAATTGCAACATCGGTTGCTGGAAGAAACCGAGTTACCTGAACGGGAGAAAGAGAGGCAACCGCAGCATCAGATGTGGCCAACGAGGCAACGCTATCATAATGGTCCTTATTCTTAAAAGCTTGGAAATAAGATTGTTGGTGAATTTATTTTCCAGTGTCAAAGATTTATTGCCTTCCATAGATAAACCACTATCTATCGCCGCACCCTCCACTAGTCTTCTTATGCCAACATCTTTACTTCTAGAAATTACTTTAGATTCTGCTCAATTTATTCGGTGGTCGAGTTTAAGACTGTGACTAACTAACACATTGTTTTCTGCGTGTAACTTATACGCTCTTTTGTGTTCCCCGATTCTTGTGAGCAACCCTCTACACTTTCCCCAAAATATTTAGGGTCACATTCTACACAGGAAATTTCATCAGCACTAATATGTTTATTGTTGTGATTCTGTGTACTGTTGTTGTGTAAAAGAAGTCTTTTAATTGTATTATTATAATTACAGACTATATTTATTTCATCATTACGATTTTTCTTTGCAGTTTTCCTTATTGTGTTCAAGTGTGGATTAAAAGGGAGTGCAAGACAATTCGTAATTTCTTTTTGTCATATTCTTTTGAGGAACCTATATAGAATATCCTTCTAGCTTTTTTAAAAGCATTATTAATAAAATGTTCAGGGCAACGCAGTTTTTGAAAAGGTCTTCGATGTGTTTAAGTTCTCTGTCAATGAAGTCGGGGTCGTAAATTTTCAGAGCTCTCAAAACAAAACTGGCCAAGATGTTGGTTTTAACTTCGTTATTATGCCAGGAGAAAAAATGAATATAAGTTTCTGCATTAGTTTCTTTACGATACACTGTAAATTTAAAGGTGAAAGTTACTGGGTCATGGTAAATCAATATGTTCAAAAAAGGCAACGTATTGTCTGTTTCATGTTCTGCTGTGAACTGAATTGAGGCCAAAATTCCATTAACATATTGAAGAAAATTATCAAAATTTGAAGGGTTACCTTTAAAAATAATGAAAATATCATCCACGCATCTCACCCAGAAAATTGGTCTCAGTGAAGGTTCACAGTTCTGCAGAATTTTGGTTTCCACAAATTCCATGCATTAATTGGCCAGAATGGAAGACAAAGGAGACCCCATTGAAACACCAAACTTTTGCCTAAATCCTTGGAGGACACGCAAAGTCGAATTAGATCCAGGAATTGTCATAATGATGAAATAAATATAGTGTGTAATTATAATAACACCATTAAAAGACTTCTTTTACACAACAACAGTACACAGAATCACAACAATAAACATATTAGTGCTGATGAAATTTCCAGTATAGAATGTGACCCTAAATATTTTGGGGAAAGTGTAGAGGGTTGCTCACAAGAATCGGGGAACACAAAAGAGCATATAAGTTACATGCAGAAAACAATGTGTTAGTTAGTCACAGTCTTAAACTCGACCACCGAATAAATTGGGCAGAATCTAAAGCAATTTCTAGAAGTAAAGAGGTTGGCATAAGAAGACTAGTGGAGGGTGCGGCGATAGATAGTGGTTTATCTATGGAAGGCAATAAATCTTTGACACTGGAAAATAAATTCACCAACAATCTTATTTCCAAGGTTTTAAGAATAAGGACCATTATGATAGCGTTGTCTCGTTGGCCACATCTGATGCTGCGGTTGCCTCTCTTTCTCCCGTTCAGGTAACTCGGTTTCTTCCAGTAACCGATGTTGCAGGCGCCTATGCAGTTGATGACTAGCAAAACGACCGCATCGAGCAAGGACCAATCAGACGTTCCAGACGACTGCGGGACTTTCGTCAGAAAACGACGGCATTGCCTGATCTATGTTTGACGACCGGTTCCATAGTTCATAAACAACTTCGCTTGTTTTGAGTCCTTTTATGTTTACTTGGTTGGGGTGCTACATCAATGCGTCAGATTGTAAAGGGGAACCGAACAATCTCCCGAAAGCTATCTATACTGACTTATCTTTAAATATATGTATATATACATAGCTGTGGATTTGCTTCTCCATTTTAAGATTCGTGCTACTATGAGTATTTTTCCAATAATAATAATAATAATAATAATAATAATAATAATAATAATAATAATAATAATAATAATAATAATAATAATAATGTGCTTACCATTGTGACTGCAAAAAGAAAGATCATATACGGCACTGCACTTGGATAAATCCTCTGTAAGACCCAATGGTTTGCATGCTGGTATGGGATATCTGCAAGGCATTAAATAGGAATTAAATATTTATGCAACAAGCAGGAAATAAGCGTATTGTGTAACTCCATCCATAAAATACAACACAGAGAAACATTAAGATATTTTCTTTAAAAAAAATGGTAGAAAAATGGGAGAAATTTTAAGAAGGTGCTTATTTATTTTTCATATTGTCAGAGAAAGCAATAACAATAATGTGGCTTTTATCGCTTTTTCGGAGGGATATATGAATTCTATCAACGGATTTTATATCCTTGAGTGATTTGTTTCACATGTGCATGTAAGAGAGCAAGGGAAGGAGAGTCACCAGAGCTAAATTTAATCACAGAATGAAGTACATACATAAATATCATATATATGCTTGGCTGGTGACCATCTCTATGGGTGAAGATATGCAAGAGGTTAGAGAAAGGCGAGTATTTGTAGCTACAAATTTATAGAAGAAAATAGGTCATGAACGAAGTGTAGAATAGCTGGTGTTTGATTAGGGATAATACTGATTAGGGATAGAGAAAAGAAGCTGCACAAGCTAGTGAAAGAATTTTAAAATATATGCAAGAGGAGAAATTTGATAGTAAATGTAGCAAGAATAAGGTTATATGAGCAAATGGAAACCAGGAATATGAAAATAAATCAATGTTAGTATGGATGGTGGGAAAATGGAAGCAGCTGATTTGTTAAGGAATGAGCATCAAGTTCCCCTTGTTGGGTGGTAAATGGACGATGGTAACCAAAGGGTTCACAGCAGTCCTTAGAGAAGCGAGTGAGCGAGTGGAAGATTAGTATAGGATTATGAACTATTGGTGCCCTAACAGGATAGTTAAGAAGAATTCTTGATTTGTTTAAAAGAAAGGTGATAAATATTTTATGTGCATAAGAGACTAGGTGGAAAGGAAATGGATAAGAGAGGTAGGTAATGAGCTGAAGCTTTATTATTGTGGGTCGCAAAGGAAGAAGCTGAGTAGGAGTTATATAGTCATTGGTGAGTGAAAAGAAAATATGGAGGAAGTAAAAAGTTAGTGATCAGCCCATAACAATAATGTTATTAGTAGGGGAAGATCTTTTTTACGTAATTTCAGCATACTCACCTCAAATGGGTTCCCGGAAGCAGGGGAAGGAAGTATTTAGGGAAGCACTGGAAACAGCAATTAAAATGATAAAAAATGGAGAGAAAGCAATCACAGGAACAGATTTATATGGTAGGCCAGGGAAGGAGAGAAATGAATATAAAGAGGTTCATGTAAGTTATGCATTTGAAGTAAGGAATGAAGATGGAGAGTGTGCACTGGAAATGACGCAGAGTTTCGACTCAGTACATATGAAAAACTAGTTTGTGAAGGCAAGTCGTCATTTAGTAACATATGAGAATGGTGGGATACAGAACCAGATAGATTACCTTATAGTTAGGAGGGAAGATAGGAGCAGTGCAGTAAACTGTAAAGCAATTCTTGGTGAGGCATGTGTGAAACAACACAAGTTTCTAGTGATAGATATCAAGATGAGAAATAGGCAACCCAAGGAGAGATGGAAGAGATCAGGAATTAAAATATGGGTTCTTAAAGGAGAACAGCATGAGCACTATAAGAAACATGTACGAGAAAGACACCAGTTAGGAATAAATTTAAAGGAGGAGGGAACTGTTAACATGGAAAATATTTGGAATTATATAGAAAAATGTGGAAGGTGCAGAGGTAAACAGTCGGGAAAACAAGTGGTTATGGAGTGTCCAGAAGGGAGGCAAAGTGGTGGGAGAGGCCAAATGACTGGCAAGAAAGTCTGATAATAAATGGGTTTAAACAGAGGGGAGATATTATGGAGTGTAGTGATTATAGAGGAATCAAACAGACTATTTGACCATGGTGTCAGAAAGAATACCTGATGAGATATTATGCACAAGTGTGAAGATTGGTGAAGAGCAGTGTTGTTTCATTAAAGGGAGGGAGAGGTACAGTTGATGCTGTTAAGGGAAAAGAGCCTGCAATTAGAAGCTCTGCTGTGCATTTATAGGGGCAGAATATGCATTCAATAGAATACCAAAGGATTCAGTGTTTCAGTGATTAAGAAAGAGGAAAATGCCAGGAAAGTGGGTTAGGCTGGTTGAAATGATGTATAAAAGAACAAAGATAGCAGTAATAACAGCCTGTGGCAAAAAAGCAGCATTTGAAATTAGAGTTGGGTTATATCAAGGATCAGCACTTAGTCCATTCAGTTTGTACAGGTTTTAGATATCTTAAGTGAAGGGATTATGAATGTAAATCTATGGGAGTCATCATATGCTGATGATCTGGCAGAGACTGAAGAAACATTGCAGATAAAAGATAGAAGAGGTCTAGATTTAAAAGGATCTACTTCAAGCTGCTGGGGGAAATGGAGGGAGGTGGCATGGGTAACGTGTGACAAAAGAATGCCAAATAAGCTAAAAATATTTTACTGAACAGACCAGTGATGATTTATGGTTCAGAAATGAGGATGCTGAGGTGGATTTTGTGGATCTCCCTGCATGACAGGCTGGAAAATGAAGAAATTAGAAGTGTTGGGGTGGTAAGATTATTGCTATAAGAGAGCCAAGACTAATATAGTTGGGCATGTGGTAAGGATGAGTGAGGAAAGGGTGGAGAGGGCTTTGGTGGTATCTGTTAGGGGTAGAAGGTCAAGAGGAAAGCAATGTATTAGATGGCATGCCAGGTCTGTTGGCAGTCCTAAGGAGGCATGATATACTGTACAAGAACACTGAAAGAATTAGTGTTAAATCCAAAAAAATTTTCAGTACATGAGGGAGCTATATAAAAAAACAGGCTGAGCAACTGCTTTGAAACTGGAAAGAAAAATTATATACTACAGAATCTGAGACATATGTATGAAAAGGGTTCTT
Source organism: Macrobrachium rosenbergii (assembly GCF_040412425.1). Taxonomy (NCBI): domain Eukaryota; kingdom Metazoa; phylum Arthropoda; class Malacostraca; order Decapoda; family Palaemonidae; genus Macrobrachium; species Macrobrachium rosenbergii. The sequence continues at coordinate 40,577,650 of NC_089796.1, read as the reverse complement.
TTGATTTAGTACTCATTGCTATCAAAACCTGAGGAAATACTTTACATGATCATGCTGATACTATATTTTAATGACCAAATTACAGCTAATTTTAAATAACAATCTAAAAAAAAAAAAAAAAAAATTACATGGATGCAGTTTTGTAGTTTCAGATTAACCCTAGAGGCTTAATCGGAAAATCTTTATGAAGAAAAAGTGTTTAGACCAACTTAACTGACATGGAAATATTGATCAGAATTGTGAGAGTCACAGCCATATTCAGCAAGTTTACATCAAAGAAACTTGCTTCGAAATTGCAGGAGCATCTGTGTAGTTCGTTGATAATAACCCAGAGGGTTTCATAAGGTATTTTGATAAGTTAAAAAATTAATAAGCATATTAAAGGAACTAAATGAAAATGCAATACAGCACGGAAAGTTCTACATGGTAGTTTGGTATGTGCATCAGATATGTCTCAACATTATCAAGTGCATTAAAGGAACTAAATAAAGGTTATATACCACGCACGAAAGTTCTCATGATTTTGTGAAGGGAATAAACAAAGATTTTTAGCCTGCCAGTACAGAGAATTATGGAATCAAATAAGACTGAACCTTCCAACAGAATATCATACAATTCTACTAAATACTTAACAGAGCCTAATTACATGCAAAGTTATCATTATAAAGTAACTTAACCAGTACACTGAGCTAATTCAGGGCTGGGTTGAAGAGTGTGTCATAATTAATTTAAATTTCACTTATTAAATTTAAGCTTTGCCAATTTTAAATTTATGATTTGGTTGAATGAAAGTGATGGAGATTTTGAAAACATTTTAGTTTACTTGTTACCAGCACTTGATATGTGTTGCTGATTATATTTCGGATATTCACACAGCGTGTAACTGTTAGTGTTACACTGCAGTCTGCATATATACGGACTGGAACATGTAGGTAGGCTTTCCATCAAATATCCGGGGGTCAGGCGAAAGTGACGTTTTCTATGATGAGTCAAAATGGGTTTTAGTTTTTATATAATTACTAGGGCCCTGTGGGGTTAGTGCCATCTGTGCACCTCATGCAGTTCATTGTAGGCAATACTTAAGGTTCTCTGCAGCTTCCCTTCGGCCCTAGTTGCAACCACCATCATTCCTTTTACTCCCTTCTTATTCTCTTTCTTCCGTCTTACTTTCCACCTTCTCCTACCAATTGTTTCATAGTGCAACTGAGGAGTTTTCCTCTTGTTACACCTTTAAAACCTCCTTTATTTTCAATTTCCCTATCAACACTGAATGACCTCACAGGTCCCAGCGCTTGGCCTTTGGCCTAAGTTTTCTATTCCAATTCCAATATAATCTTTGAAGTAAAAATTCAACTTTTTGTGCACTTGAAAATCACAATTATGTAATATCTTTAATGGCTCATCATACTGCACATAATTCTACTCTCAAAACAAGAGCGCTGTTGGGCAAGGAAATCCCACAAAGATTTGGACCAATCACGCAGTTTTTAGATATCTTACCTATAGTCCAAGGAAAAGGTCATATTGTTATTGGAGGAAATGTAACTATATCAGATTGTTGATTCAAAAAGTATATTGATTTTAACTGGTGAACGATTATTTATAAATATATCACTTTGGTCAAAGAGTTTTTGTTGGTGAATCACTTGTCTGTATTCTTATTGCACTACACATTCGTAAGTCACGATGAAGAGTAAGAAGTGGTTCATCACTTTGCAGCTTGGATAAAGTTTTGGGAAAATTTAAAAGCTCCAGTGCATATTCTGTATCTAAAGCTGAACTGTATACCTTTCATCCATTGTCCAGAATATGCAAAACAGATGCTTCATACAGCAATGTCAAGGTTGGTTTGTCAGTTCAGCAATTTGTGTATGATAATTTCTTATATTTGATGTATTTTTTCTTTTGGATTTTATATAGGCTATACTGGCTTTCCATTTTAGGTGTTGGTCCAAGAGTAGGCCTAAATACTTTGCTATTTGATTCAGGGAATGTGGTAATCTCTAATTTTCAAGTCCATCTTTCATTTTTGCCATCTTACATTTTAATAAAACACAATAGCTATCGATTTTTCTATGGAGAACTGGAGACCCACTGATAAGGCCCACGTGTCTAGCATTACCATAGAATTATTGATTATAAGTTTAGTGTGTCTTATGGTAGTTGATTACGGATGTCATTTATTGCTAAAGATGGTGGTACGTACCAAGAGCACTTCCCTGTGAAGCTCCGTTTTCAAGTGGGAAAGATTTTTGAGGGAATATCAATTCGTGACTGAAAGGTATGGCCTATCTGAAAGTTTTCAGTGAAAATCGGGAGGTGACCACGTATGTTATTTGGTATGATGTTTTTAGTATTAAGCATATTGTCTACATTACTTGGGTTTTTTCTTGTTCTGGAGAAAGGAATAATTATGGCTAAACACGATTCTTCATGGAACAAAATTCTGAGCCATTAATTTCTATAACAGTGCAAAATATACTCAAATGGAGAGATTTGTCGTGCGTGCTACGGGTATATTTCCCGGTCATCTTCATGAATACTGTAATGAAGAGTATTTTGTAGAAGTGAAATTAAATTAGGAAAATGATTACTAGTATGCAGGTCGTCAAGTATTCCATTCAAATCTATCAATGTTGAATGAGTGAAGTTTTGAAGTGTTGAACCTGTGCTTAGGGCTACATTTTGAGAATCACTGACTAAGGTAAAATCACGCATGCTGCCCCTTGGCAAATATACTCTCCTAATTCTTGAATTGTTTACAGCTTTTAAAAGTAATTTTGACTCTTTCCCATAATGTGATGCATTTGAGATAAAGCTGTACCATCAATGATTCACTGCACGTTGTTCACAACTGAGACTGACGTTTGGCACTTAGCCAGGTTAGCTGGAAGTAAGTGTGTCATCTTCAATATTGGTTACCGAGAAATACTTGTGACGCTCTCTCGTCTGGAATCGAGTTAGCACCTGCATACATTCTGAATCTAGTGTAATAGTTTGTGTGAAATTAGGAGTTTCACATGGTGATGAACACTTTTTTTCTTAAGGCACCATATTTCAACTGTTTTTTCATCAGCTTACATCCTCCCTTTCTGTCTCTCGCCATTTGCTTGATTTCTGTTTTTCCCCGTCAGTGCGTTATTTTGTGCTCTGCTTCCAAAGGTTGCATTTGCTGCTGCGGTAACTGATCAAGTCTGTAATGAATCAATTTAATTTTGGTCTGTAATTATATCATCATGTTCACTGTGGAACATAACCCTTGCTATATCTTTACTAGCTTTGACACCATCCTATGATATTTAATGGGGTAGAGAGATACATGGCTTTGAACATTAAGGGGCTTGCCTACGCCATAAGGCCCCATTATAAAGTAAATGACTGTTTCTACCTTATGATTGAAGGGATTTGATTCAACTTTTTACCACTTATTCTACAAATAATTATGAAAATTCTCTCATGGGGAAATTTAAAATTCGACCTCTAAGTTCATTTTACTCAGTTAAAAAAATCATGATGTCATTTTTCAAAAATAATATGCAGAATAAAAACTTTCTCTCAAAAATGAATTTGCCGACGGCAATATCAAGATATATAGTTATAATACACTCTGTAAAAGTTTCATTGAATTTGGTTCAATCTTCTTGGAGAAATAAACATTTATTTTGAAAAAAAGTAAGTTTTGAGAAAACAGCAAAAGAGAAAAATTATTGCTTATTTTGTAATAACTATGAAACTATGACAGTTATAAATCTGATTTTTGCACTAAAACGAGTTCATCATATAAGAAATATGACCTGAAATTTACAATATGATCAAATGAATAGAACTGTGCTCTCTCTTAATTTATATGTTACCTAATATTTGCATTTATGGGAAGCTCCGGTGCCATAAAGCCTCATAATAAAGTAAATGACTGTTTCTACCTTATGAATGAAGGAATTTGCGTCAAATTTTTATGACTTATTCTACAACTAATACTGAATAAACAAGTCTTGTTTCAGTCTTCTTGGAGATCTAAGCATTTAGTTTTGAAAAAAGTAAGTTTTCAGGAAACAGCAAAAGAACAAAATTTTGTTGGGCTTTCAAGACTAGTGAAACAATCAAGATCCTTGAAAAAAGTCATCCCTATATAATTATAACCCTTTTCTCTATGACGCTACCGCTACAGAGAATGGGATATTTTAGTGGGTGACAATTATTTTTGAATCAATTTTTTGACACTTTTTACATTTTTTTTTTTTGTCATTCACAGTGCTGTACAAGCGATGAACAGAATTGGCCATGAAACAGTCTAAAAATTTTTTTAGCAATAACGTTTCAAGCTATGTTTATTTACACATAAAACTGTCCAAAACAGCGTGTAACTGAAACTTAACCCTATCCAGGATTATTCATACAGACTTTTTAATGTTTTTTACAATTTGTCATTCACAGTGATGAACAAAATTGTCCATGAACTAACCTAAAAATTTTTTTTAGCAATAACGTTTCAAGATTTGTTTATTTACACATTAAAGTCCAAAACAGTTCATAACTTACTTGATCCTATCCAGAATAAATCATACAGACGTTTGTTACAAGTCTTTTTACAATTTGTAATTCACAGTGCCATGCAAGAGATAAACAAAATTGTCAATAAACCAATCTAAACAATTTTTTTAGCATTATTGCTCCAGGATATGTTTATTTAGACATAAAACAGTTGAAAACTGTTAATAACTAAAATTCGATAATTCATTGAAGTTCAGTGGTCAGCGAGCCCCTTACATATTTATTGATTGCAGGCAAAAATCCAAATGTGAGAAAATGAAACACTGACTAGGCTATATACAAAAATGCAAAGTGAAAACGAGAGAAGTTATTGGTGCAGCTCTTTAAAAATTACAAGACATGCAATCAAATAGGGTTACGGAGTCATAACCGAGGGCTATGACTAACTTGGGACTAATTGTTCTCTCTCCCAACTTGGACAGCTAATGATGCCATCTTCAGGTGTGTATATGATAAATATGAATATGACAATATTATTTGAAAACCCTAAAATAGGGAATAGTATTGAATTTTTGTTTTGAGGGTGGAAACCAGCATTAGAGCTGGGCGGTAGGAGAATTGGAAGAGTTTAAGATTTTTTAAAAATTCAAAGGCTTCATTCAGGAAGAAAAGCTCAGCAGCAAATAAGGAAAGAATGTAAGCAGCATTACGTAGAGGAGGCCATGGTGTCACTAATACTACACGCGAGATGTCAGAAAGAGGTAAAGTAGGTGGGAGTGAACAGACAGCCTGAAAAAATCCTAAGGCTAACTCATCATCAGAATCTAAAGTAGAATGATCACCTTGTGAAGAACGTCAACGTACAAATTATATGATGATTTTTTTTTATGAAGTTCACCTACTACCATTTTCTATTTTAATTAAATACATTCACTTTTTACAGATGTTTATTTTTGAGACAATATTTGTTTAGTGAGGTGTTAGCGAAATTCTCATACTTATTTAATTTGTTTAAAAGCATGTCAGTTACGATTTCTTTCTTTTTTCATCTGTAAACCCTTGGTTTCATAGTCTGTTGACTCTATCAACGGACTGTAAAGCCTAGTGGTTTCCAAAGGGAAATCAGCCTGCAATGAGAGACAAGATATAGGAAAGAATTATAAATAACTAAATAGGGAATGGAAAATAAAGTAGATATATCTGAATTCAGCAGATATCAGTAGAAAGCAAGAATGAATTTGCTCCTCTCTTAAATATTTAAAGATCAGAAGACTCCACAACTGCACTGGGCAAACTATTACACCTTTTAGTTTTGCCATAATAAAACTCCTAGCAAACTGAATCGTATTAAAACTGATTAAAAAAGGACACACCATATGCAGCAGCAGCCTGCCGAGTCATGCAAGCAACAGCAGTAAGGTTAAGTACAGAAGAGTGCAAAGGATGTTTTTTGTTGTACGGAGTACATTTTATACAGCATACTTTACATCTGTGCCAAAGTCAACATAAAGAGTTGGCAGAATAAGCTTGACTGTTGACAAAACTCTGTCCAAGAGTCTCAGATGACAATCAACACCAAAAGACCTTATGTACTGGCAAACAGCTCTCCAAACAAGGAACAAGGAAAGAGTTAAAACTCTGAGATAAAATAGATTCATCACAAAATACTAGAGAACATTTCTGCAAGATGCCAACTTTTTGGGAAATAGAGGAAGCATCATTTTGTGCATGCTTCTCAAAAGTTAACTTCTTATTAAAAGTAACACCTAAAATCTTATAAGTCAGAGCTATTCAAAACCATGCCATTTAAATGTAAATGCAGATGCCAAGGCAGAAGTGCTCTGGATCGACTAATTATTGTTTGAGTTTTAGAAGGGTTAAGCATCATGCCCCAAAGCCTACTCCACTCAAGAATACACGCCAAGGAGTTAAGGATTCTGCAACCACAGACTTATGGCGCAGAGGAACAACAGCTAGATGAGTAGCGTCATCAACTTTTGCAGTCAATTTGTTCTCCATCCCTTGCCACATGTCACCAGTATAGATAATAAATAACTAAAGCCCAAGAAAACTACCCTGAGGAACACAGATCCTCTAGTTTCTGCCTATTAAAACTTTATTTAAAATAGTAACAAAAGATCCACCACTTCCTAATAATTTGACCTCGTAGAGAAGTGCTTTATGATTCACACGGTCAAAGGCTACACTTAAATCTAAACTAACCACGAGTACCTCTGCACCTTCATTAATAACACTGCATGATGGTAGATATTGACAAGAGTGCATTACAAGTACCACTGTATCATTGAGGTCCCATACCTCCTGTACCTCCTTGTTGTCTAAAGGGTCCTGGTCAACAAGAGGCGGCAAACAGACATCAGATTCCTCACTGGATGAACCTAGCACATCAACATGAACAAGGGGAATTTCTGTCACCTGAAATTCCTGTTTCCTCCGTGGAAGCATTCAAAGCTTTGCCAGGAGTCTTCTCATTAGAAAGTCCATGTTAAATCTTATATCGAAACAACCAATCTTTGGATGCCTTAAAATCTGCAACCTTATGCAGGCCTGCAAATGCAAACTTTGTAGTTGCAGCCTTCACCTCAACACTGCATAAGTTTATGTCAGCAGCCCTTTGTTGACAAAACCACATCAAGGTTGACTCCTCCGTGTCCTTGTAACAACCATTTGCCATGACATTGCAGGCTTGACTCCTGGCTGTCTTCTTCCCGAAGTCCATCGCATACTTCTTAAGCTTGTCCTGGGAAGTCTTGGTATCATACAGGGTTGACTGGACAATCCCATACTCCTCCATGATTCATGACCTAGTCCAACCCTCCTCGATTCCCCCAGCGATTTCTAGTTTCTGTTGAGGGGTCAACACCTTGCTCACCCTCTGAGGACAAGGTGGGGTCATGCAGAAAATACACAGCACCATACATAACACCAACAGGACCTGCAATGCTGCAGGCACTGCAATGAAAGCCATATGCTTGGGATACAGTACATATTGTAAAAGCAATACACTTACAAAAAGTTCAAACAAGCGACTGATCAGGCTCGACTGTACAAAGACGGAAAGTGGTTTTTGTTACCATGGGCACTGATACTTTCCAAATGTAGCTAATTAGCATAAGATATGTTTATGACCCGCAAAAAGCAAAGAATCACAATGATATATATGTTTCCCCCAATACCAAGAAAGCTTACAAAAAACGTGAGTGCTTGTCCATCCCTGTACCTTCTATCATATGCTACTTAACTGATAATATGTCATACCAGCCAGGGAAAATCCTTCTCTGCTCCATCCCCCTTCCTAAACAGTCCTTTCTCTGGGCGAGTCTTTCTCTTTCTCTCCTCTCCCATGGCACCCAGCCATCTGGCCTCCCCACCACCTTTGAAACTACTTTTCCTTGCCTCCCAGACACCCAAAACCCTTTCTCCTTCTTTTTATGGGTGTAAGCAGCATTACCAACATTTCCTTAGGCCACGCAGCATTTCCAACCATTTTTAAATTTTTAAAAAATTTGTATGCATTAATATCTTTGGTCCCTGGTCAAGTTGTTTCAGATAATGTCGATGTCCAGGTAATACACATCAAGACAATCAAGAGATTACTGTATTCCTTTTTTGAAAAGTTAGCATCAGGAACATCCTGATCCAACAACACCATGTTTATCTGTGGCGGTAACTGAGCTCAGTGTGATGACTGTTGTGATTACCGATGAAAATGAAACAAGCCTTAGAGTCAGCTTTCTGAACTGCTGCCATTATTTTCGTAAGCAAGCAGCCAAAAATAGATTCATCCAAACATAGGTTCCTATTGCTAGCAAAAACATAATTTATTTGTCTACCACAGATTTTAAGAACACTCCTACAGTTGCCTATGTCATTTGAAAAACCCCACTCCATTGTGCAATGCCATTTCACAGTCCCTTGGAATGGCATCACACTTGAGTGATCCCATTCCAAAGGCATTAAATGGGCTGCTTAATCCCTGGAATCAACAGTTCTAAAATGTGTTGCAAATCAGATACAAGAGCTCCAGAACAGAAGATGATATCAAAATTGACAGCAGCAAATCCTTGTTATTCTTATATAATCTACTGACATTGCTATATAAAATACATATCCATGATCAACTCTGTGGATCAGGATTAAGTTCATTATCACCATAAAGAAGCTAAAACATATAAAACAAGCATGATGGAATATTTAGAAACTATAAAAACAACGACAGGAATAATATATACATGTAAAAACGAAACTGGGAGGTGTATGCTCATAAATGGACAAAATTATTGCCTGAATTAATCTGTACACCCTGCAAGGAGGGATAGTAGTGACTATCCTTGAACATGTGGTCACAGGTAAAGATAAATAAAAAGAAAATGATAAGGATAAAGCAACCTCTTGCTAAACAACCAGCCCTTCTACTAAGCCTGCCCTACGCACTGTTTGTAAAACTAGAGGCAGAGGGACTGACAGAAGTTTTACATAACCTGTTTGTCCGAGATATTTTTAGCCCAACTGAGTTGACCAAGGTTACATAATGTCCACTTCCTGTGGGAAATTGGGTATGTGTGCCAGAACTTCCAACAGCTGGTGACGATCATGTGAGTAGCAAGTCAAGACAAGACAAGACAAGATAAGAGCAAGACACGCAAAGTCATCTTATGTAGACTGAAAAAATACAGAGCTTTCAGTTCAACAAAATTACCATAGAGTCTGCTTCAAGAGGAGAGCCATTCAAAAGACAGTTCTTAAAAAATACTACTACTGTATGATACGTCAGAATTAAGTATTTTAAGCAAATTTCATATTTTCATTCATCCTTTGTTTCAATCACACAAAGTGTAAAGTCGCTAGCCACTGCTCTTAAAACTTATGAATTTATTTGTACAAATTCCACGCTGAGCTTGTGAAAACATTAACTATAAATGCAGTAGATTTGTAACATTTAAAATTATCTCACATATTATGACAAAAAATATAAGGTTCTGGAAAAACCAGGAGTCAATCCATTTGATTCTTTACTCATTTAAGGTAGAAGGCAGAAGACAAAAGTAAATCTTAGAAGTCAAACAATGAGATCTAAAAAGAACCAGAGGTACTTTACTGGGTTGAATACTTATCGAAAATTTTTATTGGAATGTTAATGTTGATGGATATGGTGTTAAAATGATTCTTATCATGAGTACGTGATCAGTCAGGAACCCGAGTAGCCTACAGTCAGTGGGAATGTCAGTGGACTAGATGGAGGTCCAAAGAGGAGCCAGGATCATATGACTAAGATAACTGCAGGACAGAGAGAAGGTGCTTGTATCAGAGGCTCAAAAATAATCACATTCACAAAAGATTATTCAATAACAAATCAGAAATGGCATATTCATAATGGTAATGTATTCAGGAAACATAGTTAACAAGGCTTATGGAAAAGGGTCACAGGAGTGAGAGCTAGTAGTAAGTTAAGAAGAATAAGAACTGGTATCTGTACCTTAAAAGTGGGAATTAAAGGGAAGAACATGTAAAACAAGCATTAGTGACACAACAAAAATGAGAAAACCTGATAAAAAAACAAGACCTGGGAGCATAGGTGGCTGCACAAGGAAGTGGCTGAGTAGAAGAGGGGAAAATATTCAAATGACAACTGAGGGGCAGATGCCACGGCAGAAGCAGAATTTGAAAGAGAAGAGAAAGAGGGAATAAAAGATGAAATCATGTCTTTCTTGCGGTCTTTGTGGGAACACTAAAATGCTTCCCATGACTGAACATACAAAATGTTGAAGATTTTCTGCAGCCTGCATCAGAGAGCAGATATGATTTAGTAAAGCTCTCACTTCGTAGGTAATGACATCTCATGCATGAGTGGTCAAGTAAGCCTTGACCTACACGGGGAAAACATTCTAACTTGGTATCTCAGAAGACACTAAAAATTCTCTACACATATGAAACAGACAACTTGTGAGCATTAAATAGCCAAGGTTGTCCTGCCAAGAAAAGAGATCCAAAAAAGCTTTAAAAATGAAGCATTGACCAAAGAGAGGGTGCCAGGTATTACATGGAAAAAAAATCTGAAAATATAAAATTTGGCCTGGTAAGGTCTATAAAAGAGATAGGATAGAGTGCAGGAACAGACACTAATGATGAATGAAAAATTTTATAATAAAAAAAGAACATGAATAAGGGCAAGTTTGCTTGAATAACTGAGACTTCTGTGTGTGTGTGTGTGTGTGTGTGTGTGTGTGTGTGTGTGTGTGTGTGGCTGATATCCCTTTGGAGTTCTCTTGGGTTTATAATCTGCTGATTCTGTCCTTGAGGATTTTCAGTTGAAGATTCAAAGAAAGAATGAGAGAAAGGTAGATGAGAGATGCAATGAACGTATGCCTATTGTGGGGGGGGGGATTCCTTTCTCTAACCTGTGTAGTAGAACTATCTTAGTGGTATCTAAGTCAACGGTTTACTGCAAAATCAAGAAATAAAACATTTTTCATTTTAAAGTATTTAAAAACTTTTTCATCTTAAAGCAAAATGGCAGAAATGAAGAAAGTGTCTTACCTGTGAACATCGTGATCTGCATTATGGCAAGGGATAGTATTAATTCCAGCTTTACAGGGGCATTCACATTCTAAAGCACATGTGTCATGGCAGTCCAAACTGCTCCCTTTCTATTTATTTGTATGAAAAAGAGGGATAATTTAGACACAAAAATAACAGATTTGCAAATATTTTGCTTATAACATCAAAAACTCAACTGACAAAATCATACATTAATAATAGTAATACAAGTCATAAACCATTAGGGTATTTATTAATTTGACTTAACTATAATGCATGCTCAGTTAATGTTTCCATATATAAGATATGTCTACCTCTTAATGTGCATAACTACTACTACAACTGATTATTACTGCCAGCTTAAACTACATTAAAATCAGACTAACAATGAAAATTTGATATCTAGTAATTCTTAATTCTTACAGTCATTTAGAATGCTGACAATTGAGAGATGTGTTCAGGTTTTCATTAACTTCATCAAGAAACGCAAATACATATAGAATATTATTGCAATTTAATTCCACAGCCCCCCAAGTACTAACTGTGTAGCTGTGATTCCCGTTATCAGATTTTACAAATCAGCCAAAAATGACAATACATGAATAAAGTCTATTAACCTTAGTACCTTACAAAATAGTTTATTTTTACTCTGAGGCAGTTTACAATTTTGAAGATAACTGCATTAAAAACTTCAGCCAAAAGAATGCTCTAAAATAACACTTTCTCGCATGCTTAAGAGAAACATACTATTAGAGGCAGTTCACCTACTATACCAAGCAAATACAAGCAGTTACTTTTTCCAGTATTGAGAATTTCCTCAGTACTTGAAAAAATTCTTCTTGATAATTTTTCCTATTGAGAGTATCAATAAAATAATGATTTAACAACTTGCAAAAGTGACAAATGTACTACCCATCCACAGCATCTCAATGGAGCTCATTTATGGTTTCATCAAAGGAAAATAAAAACTTTGTACTAGGAAACAGTAGATATTCTTATAAATTGGAATGCCCTTTTGTAAAGAAATTGCAGAACCATCCTGCTTAACTGGTAGCTATACTTCAATATATCTTGAAATAGCATTAAGTATAACAACTCAAGAGGCTATTAATATTAGCCTTAAAGTTCATAGGACCATATCCATGTACATCTGGAGGGAGGCTGAAGTACTTGTGACCGAGACTCCATTGTGTGGAAGGAGAGACAGCAATAGTTGCAAAGGAGGTTGAGCAATGTTTTTCAGCTACCCCATGAGTCAGTCACCGGTGGTCATCTCGGGGGTAAGAAGACTTAACCATATAACTACCAGTTTTTATGAGCCAGGAGTGGTTGTAGATGTCAACAGGCTTTGCAGATCCTCTGACTTATGCTAGACGTATATCAAGAACAGGTTTCTATATTTTGTGACGGAATTAAATTAAATCAATGAAAAAATGCAAAAGGAATAAATGACTAAAAGACACGAAATTTAAATTTCTCTCAATGTCATGGCACTAAGCCACTCTTAAGGTATATACTTTTGAGCTACAAATGATCATGAAAATGTAAAATGTAAAATGCTATCTTCACCAGCAGCAGATGTCTTACAGTTTCAATGGTCATAATATAATTCTTCAGTAATTCTTCCATACTTTATTTTCTTCGGTCATTTCAAAAGTTAGCGGGTTTGATTCATTTATAGTTTTTATTTTATGGACCATTCATTTAGGTACTTCTTGCTGCTTATTTTTGCAACATTTTTTACTAAAAGGTTGCTGGAAGAATGTCAATTCCGAACCAAAGTGACGACAAAGCAACAAGGATTTATTCTTTCTTGTATGCTAATATGGGACTGATCCAAGCAGTAACTGAGAGAAGTTCGAGATGGGAATCATCAAAATGTCTACTTCTGCATTCTGTTTGATGGTGATGAAGAAGGATGGACCTAATAGGTTCTTTGTTGATTACCATCAACTTAACACCATGCCCAGATTTTATAACAAAACCAAGGGCGTTCCCAAGGGTATGATGGTAAAACTTCATGACGAGAGATTTTTCAACTAATGGACCTCAGTAAAGAGTATTGGTGGATCCCAACAAAAGAAGCGTTAAAGAAGACAGCATTCACAGTTAGAAGTGGATGTTCCCAGTTCAAGAGGATACCATTTGGATTAATGAATTCATGTTAATGAGGAAAATGCTAGCTGGAGCCAAGAACATAAACCATTTTATGGATGTATTAAATGACTTAGGGACTCAAGGACTCTCGATACAGCAAAGTGGAATTCCTTGAACAAAAGGCAGCTGTAATAATTTCGCCAAGGATGAAGTGAAGCCAATGAAGATCCAGGACACAGCACCACCATTGCCCAAGATACAACTGAGATCATTTCTATGTTTGACAGCCTATGATGGAAGTTTATGAACAATTACACAGATTTTGCAGTGTCTTTGACTGACAGAGGGAGGTGGAGTTGAAGGAACCTCAACAAATTGCACTGATGTACTGAAGCAGGCTTTAGGATATGCACTTATACAGCAAGTATCAGACTTCAATAGGACTTTCATCGTGAGGACGGATGCATCAAATGAAGGACTTGGAGGCATGTTACTGCAATAATTTTCAGGCAGCTTATTTCCAATTGCTTACGGATAGGAAACTCAAGAAGAACAAGCACAACTACTCTACCATCAAAAAGGTGGGCTCAGCCATAATAATTGCAGTAAAGAGATTCTATCTCTTCCTATATGAAGTAGACTGTTTATACACACAGACCACAAGCCACTTGCATACACTATGTAATCTGTTTATCCAAGATATTTTCCGACTGCCCAAGTTGACCCAAATTATATAACGTCTACTTGTGGTAAATACCAGCTCATGCCAAAATCGTCAAGCAACAGACAGAGGCAAAGTATATATTATCCAAGGAGTGGGAGAGAAAAAGTAGGCAGACAGACTGAAGACAGAAGAAAATCATGTTGCTTCTCCCCCTATCATCTTGCACAGAAAGGAGAATAGTATTTCATTTAAAAGGAATTTAGTTTATCATTAGCTGGAAGCGAGAAGCCGTTCAAAAAAAGAGACCTCCTGTCAAACCAGTTCTATGAGTTATGACCAGCCAAAGTGAAAAACAATGTGTTCAGTATTCTGAAAAATTTCGTATTTTATCATCTACTGTGATTAAAGAATTTGTAAAGCCATCTGCCATCATAGAGCCTCCTTTCACACACGGTGTGACAAACTCAAAAGTTGAGTAAATAAACATGACGCAATAAATAGTGTATTAGGAGCAATCACATTTCCCTGAAATCTGTAATATTCCATGCAGGAAAAAAATTTAGCTACTCCTTTCAAGGTAGTCAAAATAAAATTGAAGGCCATACGTAGCCAAACACTTGCAATGCAAAAATTGCGCTAAATATAGATACAACAAAAAATGCAACAACTTTGTTCATACAGTGGATCAATGGTGACACAGTAGCCTAAGTGGAAGTGTGGTGAAGCAACTCGTATAAACTGTGGTTAGGCTCACCAAGCAAGACCCAAAGCGTTCACAATCCATATACAACACAAAACGAGAAATACTTCCAGATAGAACTGCGACGTCCGTATAAGAAACTAAACTGGAACTTGATGTAAAGTGTAATGATTCAGCAATAAACCTAAATACGAAACCATATCCAGAAAAAGTACAGTAATCAAGTCCATAATCATCATATAATAGATAAAATACCAATAATATACAAGAAAAAGTACCAAAACAAATATTAGATGAAGGAAATACAAAAAAAAAAAAAAAAAAACAGCATTACAGACAAACTCACAGTAAGGAAGTTGTGGAAATTAACTAATATATCGTAGATGAATTAAAGGAAAACCACCAAACTAATGCTTCTGAATTTCAAGATTATAAGAAAAGACAATTAGGAAGAAGTTCCCCTAAAAACAAAACAAATCCATCTCTCAATCCAAAATAAAAAATGAAAAAGACACCAACCAACATCAAGAAGTAAACAAAAATTAGTCTATCAACATTGCAAATAAAAAAAAATATAGAAATTTTTTTGAAAACATGCTATTATTAAAATGCACTAAAAAGTAAAAAGTAATTTTTTGAGACACACCAGGATTTTCTTACAATTATCATGTCTGCAAAAACAAAAGCGTGGGTGCCAGACATGGAAGGAAATGCTTCTTGTAGCATTTCCTTCCATGTTTGGCGCTCACGCTTCGTTTTTGTAGACATGACTAATTGTAAGAAAATCCTGGTGTGTCTCAAAAAATTACTTTTTACTTTTTAGTGCATTTTAATAAAAGCATGTTTTAAAAAAATTATTCTATATTTTTTTTATTTTATTCATGACGGAAATTGTAGCTGATTTATGATTGTAATTACCGAAATTGATACCTATTTATGGGGGAGGAGGAGGAAAGGGGAGGGGAGTAGGAAGGTGAGGGAAGGGGAAATGGGAGGAGGGGAGGGGCAGGGGCAGGGGATGGAATAGGAAGAGGAGGGAAGGGGAAGGGGAAGTGGAGGGGAAGCGGAGGGAAGATGGAAGTTGAGGGGGAGGGGGAGTGGTGGAGGAAGGAGGAGAGGGGGATGGGAGGAGGTATGGGGAGGGGATGAAAATGGGAAGGGGATGGAGGGGAAAGAGGAAGGGGAGGGGATGGAGGAGGAAGGGGTAAGGAAGCATTCCAGTAGAAGGAGAGGGAGGGTTGGGGGATGGAAGAGGGAAGGGGAGGAGGAGGACACAGATAAATTAATGTTTGATCGCATGTTCTGGAAGGGGGAGTGCGAGGGGAGGGGAGGAGGGGGGAGGGGATGGAAGATGGAAGGGGAGGGAAGAGGGAAAGGGAGGGGGAAGACACAGCTAAATTAACACTTGATTGTGTGCTTTGGAAGGGGAGGGGAAGGGGAGGGGAAGGAAGAGGGAAGGGGAGGATGCAGCTAAATTAACACTTGATTGTGTGCTTTGGGAGGGGGAAGGGAGGGGAGCGGAGGGAAGGGGAGGGGGAAGACACAGCTAAATCAACACTTGATTGCATGCTCTGGAAGGGGGAGGGGAGGGGGAAGGGTGAGAGGGATAGAAGAGGGAAAGGGAGGACACAGATAAATTAACACTAAATTAACACTTGATCCTGCGCTTTGGAAGGGGATGGGGATGGGTGGAGGAAGGGGATGGACGACGGAAATGGGAGGGGAGGGAAGAGGGAAGGGGAGGACATGGCTAAATTAACACTTCGTTGTGTGCTGGGGAGGGGGATGTTAGATTAGGTTAGGTATGGTATCCCCCACGAATAGCTAAAATCTGCTAATACTTAAAACCCCTCTAAAAACACTTAGAACTGCCTATGTTGATATTTCAAACACAAATAAACCCTCTAAAAATGCTTATACCTGAGTATTTTATTAGTTTTATCACAAAAAGTTCATTTAGTCATGAAAATGATAAGAGAATACAGTAATTAGTGAATATTTCTCAGTGAAAAATACCTTGAATATGCAAATTTTCTGCGAATAATGTGTAGGGTATATATGTTCCATAAAGAATCCGTGAACTGGTGAGTCCACGAATAGCGAGAACAAAAATATGGGGGGGTTTACTGTACACCCAAAGAAAATGTAACCATATCAACCCAGCAAAAATTTATATGAAAAAACAAGAGACAGAAACTCATGATGACGCTTTCCGATGTAATACTGTACATTTGTTGAACTCTGCAGTGAAAATAACAGATACATTATGATTGCCTAATAAATCCATTAGAAAATTTCATGAAGTATAGAAATAAAGAAATAATTGACAACAAAACTCATAAAAAAAGGATGCATGTGTATCAACCACTGGAAATATTGTAAATAAAAACATTAAAACAAATTTCTGGAAAAAATTCAAACAAAAGATAAAAAACACACAAAGAAGCTTGCAATGAAACCGTCAAGCTCAAGAATACTACACCACTTACAAAAAAGGAAATTTCTAAAGAACAGCTAAAAATAGTAAAAATCACCTGTAGTAAACCATAAAAATCCCACCACTTTTACATAAGATTTTCAATAATTACAGTACATAATCTACTGAGATCTCAATGACCTTCAGACAAGATTACACCTTGGAGAGGTAGTGTCTACTCAAGGCAATAGACAATAATATGTTTGCAACATGTAAACAAAGCCATATTATCAATAGGCAAATGGTTATTAGCAATAACATCACAAGGAAATTTAGGAACTGCAATACACACACACATGCACATGTACATGAAGGCTATATAGTCGACCCCTGCCTATTTGCTGTTCAGGATTTACGGCGTCACTGATTCACGGATATTTCTGTGGAACTTATCCTCATATTGTTTGCAGAAAATCTGGGAATTCGCAGATTTTTTTGTTGAGAAATATTCACTAATAATCATTGCATTTTCATGTTATTTTTCTGACTAAATATGTTTTTTATGCTAAAATATGATTTAATAGTTTTCAGATATTAATATTAATGTAAACACAGCAAAATATCAATAAAATGTTTTTTTTTTCAATGCATATTGAA
Source organism: Macrobrachium rosenbergii (assembly GCF_040412425.1). NCBI lineage: Eukaryota > Metazoa > Arthropoda > Malacostraca > Decapoda > Palaemonidae > Macrobrachium > Macrobrachium rosenbergii. The sequence continues at coordinate 40,560,067 of NC_089796.1, read as the reverse complement.
CAAGGTACTTGTGAATTCCCAGTGTTTCCCATATGTACTGTAAAAAGAAAATGGGACAACTTCAATACTGTATGAAAGAAAATGGATGTGCCTGAATATAGGAGTAACTTGATTAGTTTTCATACTCGGCTGTAAGCCATATTTTTTAATGCTGAAATGTTGTAAGATGACTTTGAAACGACATTTAAGCATTTTAGGATGATAGTTTAAGGTATGTTGCGTAGGATGATAGTTTAAGGTATACATTTGGTATTTGAACTATTAAAATAGGCTGTTATAAATGTTATTAGATGGGGTCTATGGTGTCTGAACTACTGTATTAAAATAGGCAGTTATAAACGTTTTTACAGGGGGGCTATGGTGTTTGAACTATTAAAATAGGCAGTTATAAGCATTTTGAGAGGGGGATGTCAAGTATTCATGAATTTTAGGAATTCACGGGTGGTTGTGGTCCCTATCGACCGTATCAGAACTAGACATAATCAGATTTCGATGCAGGATTTCGATTAAATTTTGCATTAGAGCTTGAACAAAAACTGGAACCCAACCCAATAAACCACATGATTTTTTTGTAAACAGTGTTTCGTATTTCAGTCAGTCAGCACCAATTGGTGTTGTTCCCAGGCATTGTTTAAACCCCGCTCAGCCGTGCTTTTAATGTTTTGATCCATTTCCTTAGTTTTTGTGGCTTTTTGTACTATATTTGGATAAAAACATGGGTCCTAAGAAAGCCATTGCAGACAAGCAGAAAAGGAAAAGGGTAAGAATCACAACTGAACTTAAAAAAGAGATTATTGAAAAGTAAGAAAGAGGCATTCGTGTGACTCATTTAGCATCTCAGTTTAAGCTACTGAGATCCACCATAAGTACATTTTTTTAAAGCACAAAGAGGCAATAAAAAGTTCTAGTATTGCTAAGGGGGTTATGAGTTTGACAAAAAAAGAGGCCTCCCACAATAGATGAAATAGAAAAATTGTCGTTAGTATGGATAAATGAAAAACAGATAGCTGGTGATAATGTTTCGGAGGCATTACAGTATTTGCCATCATAGAAGACACACCCTTCCATATAAGGATATATATGTGGAAAGAACAATTTTAGCATCATAACATTTATTGAAAGATATTTTAAAAGTGATTTTTTAGGGAAAAATGTATGACTCTGTGCATGAAATACAATACAGGTACACAATCCTTTATCCAAAAATATAAAAACTGAAAAGCTCTAAAAACAAAAAAATAAAAACATTTTGTTGAAAGTAGAGCATCAATTCATAAGGTTGGTGGTTTGGTGTGCTAGCGGCTGACCTGAGTCATTTGGGTGTGTGCTGCTTACTCAAATTATTTTTTTTATGAAATCCCAAGAATTGACCATAGAAAATCCCAAGATAATAAAATAATTGTACATCTGCCAAGCCTTAGAGTCATAAATAATCTGTCTCTCTCTCTCTCTTTCTCTCTCTCTCTCTCTCTCTCTCTCTCTCTCGATTGATCGATCGATCGAAAAGATACTGCTAATTTGAGTCTCTTTAACTAATGGGTATTAGCACATATGCACACACTGTGTGTGTGTCCATAATGTTTCAAGTTGTATATAGTACAGGTAATAAATCCTTGGAGGACAAAGAACATATAAATTTTGTTTTTGTCAGTCGCTTGGAAACAAGACACAGAAATGGATTAACATTCCTCAAAAAATTAAAGAGATGAACTCTCTCTCAGGAAAAGATACTGCCAATTTGAGTCTCTTTAACCACTATGTATTTGCACATATGCACACAGTGTGTGTGTGTGTGTGTGTGTGTGTGTGTGTGTATTCAAAATGTTTTAAAAAATGTGTAGTACAGGTGACACATCTTTGGAAGATAAAAAAAAACAAATTTTGTTGTCAGTCACATGAACTATAAAGGGTGTGATCAGTAGGTACACAGAAATGGATTAACATTCCTTGAGAGATTAAAGAGATGAATTTTGTTTTGAAGATATGTCAAAGCAGTGTTAGTAAATATTCTGAAGCAAAAAGAAAAATGATTTTGTTGCTGAAGAATCTCTGAACCAACAATTTTGCACTCAAAGTAGTGAGAAGGAATGTATTCTATTCTTATGTAATCAGTAAAATACATACACTGTTAAAAACTACATACTGTATTTAAAACACGCACTTACGTCATCGTCAGCTTCATGTGAGCAAAACGGTTTTTCTCAGACAGAATACAGCTAAAACCTGATTGACTGGCTGGTTGCCATGGAGAGCTGTTAGCCAATGGCACCCCTCTACTTCTGTTCTATTTATAGACATTTCGATCACAAATTGTGTACGGCACTAAGTTTGAATGTTGCCATGTTCATGATTATGTGACTGCTGCTTGCAAAAATTACACAATGATTTGATTTATATAATTATTTCTTCATGAAAATAAGAATTTAACAATAAATTTAACTTCAATTAATATAGTGGTATGAAAAATCCCCCACAGTCTGTCATAGTGAATCCTGTTTCCGACCGTCCTCAAATGTATGACTGTAAACTGATGACAACGTTAGTAACACTAAAGAACAACCCTCTCCAAGATCGATATGATGAAATATATTTTATAGTCTTACATATTTTTAAAATTCACATGTTGAATTACAATTATTTGATAATAATGTATATTTTTGCATTTTATGGAATGTTTTTGTGAAAAAATGTGTTAGTGAACATATGGTCTTAATTGTCTCACTATTATATTATTGATGATCTTAATTATCTCAGATTCATTTAACAGTATATCAATATAAATAATAAACTATAATGATTAATTAACTATAATGCAAAAACATGAAAAAAGGAAAAAAAATTATGTTGTTGCTGCAGTAGAGATGTTTGATTATGCTCCTGACCCCACAATTCCAAAATCCAAAAAATTCCAAAAACTGAAACACATCTAGCCCCAAGGATTTTGGATAAAGGATTGTGCACCTATTGTAAGAGTACTATATGTAAAGTATTCCAGTAGACTCTGTGTGTAATTTACCATAAATACCACTGGATGTAAACATTTATGTGTTACTGTGACAAGCCACCAGGGCAGCACTATGTTTTGTTTACATCCACTCATGGTAAATGGCTGAGAGGCAAACTGCCCAGGTATTGTAAACAATTTTTCATAAGTTTGTGATAACAGACATAATTTGGCTTCTTTTCAATATTTGTGCCTACCCAGTACAGTACAGTACCTAAAAAAGTGCCTCTAATACGATATGTTATTTAACTCTGAACTTATTTAATTGTAATCTGTGTAATCTTTTGTATAAAAAGTCAAGGTTAGGGTAATAACTGGTGGTCAAGAACGGATTAATCCATTTTCAGTTATTTCTTATGGAAAAAATTTATTCAGGTCTCGACTGAATTGCTCTCGATGCTTCTTCTGGAATTGATTAGCATCAAGATCCAGGGTTTTACTGTATATGAATATATATATATATATATATATATATATATATATATATATATATATATATATATATATATATATATATATATGTATATGTATATGTATATGTATATGTATATGTATGTGATATATATATATATATATATATATATATATATATATATATATATATATATATAATCATAATTAGCACTCGCTAGCAAATTGCTTCCCCCTTTTTCCTTTTTTTTGTTGTTTTCATTTACTGTCGGCCGATCGATACTTCAGTATTTCGCACGGTCAGAATACAAGAGATTAAAACGGATTGAAGGCCACTCCCTTTAAGTAGGTGATTCCTTTCCGAGGCAAAAGTAATCTGTCTGGTCGTTTTCTTACAGGCAAAACCCCCCTGTGGGCATCAGCTGAACATGACTCAAACCCCCCCTATGTGTTGGACATGCCACCTGCCCCATAGGAGGAGATAAAAGCAGAAACCAAACCGAAATTCGGTCTCACACGTGCGCTGGATTGGATGGAGTAAGGACCAAGCCAAATGCCCCTGCCAGTGCCCTTAGCTAACCACGTGACCCTTTTCAAAGTATATTTTCTCCTCGTGCCCTTCGACCGCGAGCCACATGTTCACTCCACTGTTGACCTGCCTGATGCCCACATGCCATTGCCCGGCCCTTCGTGAAATTCCCACGCACTGCCCTTTTATGTGAAGCCCCCGCACCCTAACACGTGGAAGAACTCGCTCTCGGAAATCGCAAGTCATCCACGGACCGCTTTCTGCGCTGGAACCAAATCTGCCTTATGGTAAAGTGCTCTGGAAGACCTCCATTCAGTCACGCTTTTGTCTCGTAACATTTACTTAATTTGAGAGCCAGTAATCACCGAATCTCTTGTCAAATGTCCGTGCTCCTCGAGTGTCGGCAGTGCTAAGCTATCATTAATTCATCGAAGCCCCTTGGCACCCTCAGTGCAGCTTCGAATTCATTATTCTTTTGTCTATTTTCATTACTGGTGTATAATGTGCATATCTCTCATTTCAGAGGGACCCTATATCGTGGAAGCTTCTTGGACTGTGTCTGGAATTCCCCAGTTTCATTCATCCCTTAGGAATCCCCTTCAGGATCAATAATCTACTAGCATTCCTCTTTCCCGTACTAACGTTATTTATGTAAATACACTCCTGCAAGTTTGCCCACATGTTTTACGTAATATTTTCCTCAGTAACAAGAGCCTTACGCTCATATGAAATTCCCCTTTGTTTTCCTATTTTTTATGTTTTCCTGGACCCACGAAGTCAGAATCACAAGGCTAAATTACCTTAAATTGTTGCTACCTGTCTTACAGAGAATATTTCAAACTAAATCGCCAGGAAAAACGTAAATATATATATATATATATATATATATATATATATATATATATATATATATATATATATATATATATATATATATATATATATATATATATATATATATATATATATATATATATATATATATATATATATATATATATATATATATATATATATATATATATATATATATATATATATATACATATACACACACACACACACACATATATATATATATATATATATATATATATATATATATATATATATATATATATATATATATATATATATATACATATACATATACATACACACATATATATTTATATGAAAAGCTCATAGGTCACAGATATTGTATGAATTACAGTACACAGTAAACTTTTGATTCATAAGTGTGGCTAAAGGCATTATAAAGAGCCTTGAGAGAATGCTTGGCTGGTGTCTGGCGTGCATCCTGATTAGGAAAACTGTGTGCATGTCAAATGTGTCAGATATTCTTGAGACGTGAGAACATCCCTGCCTGGAGACAAGACGTTATGAGTTTGTTCACTGGAAATGTCTGGGTTCCAGAGAATTCGTTCGTATGTGCAGTTTTTTTGGGGGCAAGCCTCAGGGTGTGAAGGTATTAGTCATCAAACAAATTGTCACTCGAAGATTAACACCGAATATTGATAGAAGCCTTTGGTGAAGGCTCTGTGGTTCAAAACCTATTGATTAAGACTGTGAATATTGCTGTTTGTATTATTATTATTAAAATAGTTTAACCAGACCACTGAGGTGACTATCAGCTCTCATAGGGCTGGCCATATTGCTGTTTGGAAGTAGGAAACATTTTATATTTCCCAAACTGTTCTTTTCATTTAACATCTATCTCACTTGTATCAGGCACTTTTTTACATTATGTGTACTTTATCAGTAACATGGGAGAAATTCCCATGTCTTTATTTTTGTACATTTGTTTAACAAGGGTTTTATTTGACTTCTTCAGATGTTTCGTTGGGAAAGAGGCATAAAATGTACTCACTGGGGAATACACTAGACTTTGGCTTATTTTGACTTATTGTGGGAAAATTATTTAGAGAGAATAATTAGTTGAATATGGTGGACCTTAATATATTTGATCATTTGGGGAACATTAGTATTCCATTTTATTTCATATCTTGTTTGTTGCAATCCAGTTATATTAGATTATTGTCAAATAAATTATTTTGGGTAATGCTTGTTTTGCTGTAGACCTGAGAAAGAGAGAGAGAGAATGCATGTGTGTATATACAAATGTACAATGCCAGTAGCCACTTTGATGTGGTCACTATCAAGCTACCAATAGATGGGACTTCTTGACTTTTAGCAAAGGTAAGCAATGGGATTAACTCTTTGTAGGGTACCAGTATTTTTGGTTGGCAGTGGGAACTGCACTTGTGTATATTATAGTGATTAGGTACACTTATCTTATGAGGAAATTGAGATTTTGAGGTATTAGGGTGTGCCTTTTGATTGGTATACGTGCCTCTCTGCATACTAAGGGAATTTCTGCAGTCAGACAAGCGGGCACTGTTGAGTGAGTCAGTTGCATGGGGACTTGCGTTGCGAGTGTTGAGTGAGTGCGTTTGAAAGATCGAGAAGTGTTTTCTTTTCAGATTAACTACTTATCTTGTTGCCACTGCTGTGAGAAGGGGTTATGTGAGTATTATTGTGTTTTTTTTTCTTGTTGGTTACTTGTAATGGGTGCTAATTAAGGGAGAGTTCTGTTGCTTTGTGGTTATGTAAGGAAAACAGTGGGTGGAGCTTTCATTAGTGAACGGTGATGATCTTATGACGTTACTGAGAGTGCTTGCTGTTTTAGTCCTGAGTTGACTTGACGCTGTTATCCCATTCTCTCTGTAAGCCCATTTTCTTTGTGGGAGGACTGAAGTATTTCAAGTGTTTGGGAAAATTTCTGGTATTGATAGTGACAGCGTTTAGAATTTTTTTCTTAATTGTTCACATCCGTGGTTAGCGTTACTTCATTGTTTGCATTTGGAGATTAGAATTTGATTTTTTATGGAGGGGGTGTCAAATTTTTTAGTCACCAACAAAATAACGGATGGGGTAGAATCTTTCAATGAAGCAAAAGGCTTCCTTAGTTTAGATAAAGGCAATATCGGACAGCATTGCTGGAGTCATCGCTTTTTAAAGTGTAGGACCTGGGACGATCTTAAGGATTTTTTGAGAATGTCATGTGGAACAGCTGGGACACTGATGCAGTTAGAGACCTCAGGCCTCTTTTCAAGGTCCATAAAGGCCATGGTTTGCTGGTCACATTTAGTGCCAGATGTTTTGATGCTGCAAGGGATTTTTCGAAGAAGTTGAGAAATTCTAGTTGGGTAAATGGAAACTCTATTATGATAGAGAATCTTGAGAAACTATTACAATATGTGTGGATTCTGAATGACATTCTTGTTGCTACTGTGAGAAAGGTGTGAAATAATGAGCAGGAAGACAAGTACTGCTAGTTTATTGATGAAACGATCCGCTTATAAAGTGGTGTGCGGACGTCTTCGTACTTCGCAGAGACCGCGGGTACAAAGATTTACAGGTGACCTGAGGTCAAACTATTTCTTTACAAAAACAGGACAGGTATATACAGAAAACATAATGATTAATAATGTCTGATGTGTTGCAAAAATACTCCGTTACATATACATAATGCATGGTCACTTGAACAGCCAATAAAATATACAGTTCACAATAATGATAATAATATGTGTTCGGTCGACCCCAGGTCGAATGTGAAGGCACCGCAGAAAACCCAATATTCATTACAGAGAACGCGTTGAGCGGGTACTTTACAATACTCCACCGCCCAAGATGTAGGTAACGTCTGATCAAAGTGGGTATCTGCTGGGGCAACGGAGGGGGCCCTGCTTTCTTGATGTCAACTGGAAGGGGTAGTTGCCTTCCCTGGCGCCCTCTGGAGCGGTGTGTTGGGGTACCTCCCTGCCTGTTTTCTGGGTTTTCCGGGGATGCCCACAACGTTTTCCTGCGCATGGGGCTGGCTGGGGGGTTGCTATACCCTGAGGGACGCTTTGGGAACCACCCCCGATGTCCTCCTCCAGGAATGCGGGCTTGAGGCAGTCTACTGATACCCAGTCTTTCCTGGAAATGCCTTTTTGTTCCTTTTGATCACGAGGAAAGGCCCTCTGTAGGGCCTGGTTAAGGGTGGCCGTACAGCGTTGTCCCTAACGAAGATGTGGGTGGTGGAGGACAGACTTGGGAGGCATGAAGGGGGACGTCCTGTCGGTGTATGTCCTCTGGCAAGGGGTGAACTTCCCAGCCCTGTCTCGGAGCTTCTGCGTTGCTATGTTAACCCTGTCTTCTGCGACGAGTTCCCCCGGGACTACCAGGGTCTCCCCATAGACTTTTTCTGCTGAGGAGGGGTTGCCGTTGGTTCTGGGGGTGGTTCTCAATCTGAGGAGGACCCAGGGCAGCTGGTACTTCCAATTTTTGGAGGCACAATGAGCCATGAGGGACGCCTTCAGGAGACTGTGGAACCTTTCCACCATTCTGTTGGCTGCAGGGTTGTAGGCGGTGGTGCTGTGATGAGTGGTCCCCATCAGGCATGCCAGGGCGGTCCACAGCTCGGACAGGAAAGCGGGAGCCCTGTCTGTTGTTATGTGGTCCGGGGCACTGAACCGGCTGATCCAGCTGGAGAGGGCTTCTGCACAACCACTGGAGGTGGCTTCTTCCATGGGCGTAGCTTTGGGCCACCTGATGGAGCAGTCGACGACTGTTAGAAGGTATCTTGCTCCACCTGATGGGGAAAGAGGACCCACCACGTCGATGTGGATGTGCCCGAAGCGTCTCTTCGGCTGAGGAAACTCGCCCACCCCAGATTTGGTGTGCTGCCCTACTTTGCTGGCCTGACACTGAATGCATTGCCTTGCCCAGGCCATCTCGTCCTTCTGTATGTTGTGCCAGACGAACTTCTCTGTCAGTAGCCAGTCTGTCGTCCTTCTGGAGGGGTGGGATAGGCCGTGGATTACATCGAAGACCAGCTGACATCTGGAGGCAGGCACCAAGGGGCGGGGGCGGCCAGTGCTCACATCGCTCAGCAGTGTTGACCCTCCTGAGCCGAGGGGCACGTCCTCCCACTTCAGTGATGTGACGGCTGTGCGGTAGGCTGGGGTCTCTGGGTCGGCAGCCTGTTTGTGGGCGAGGTTCTTGTAGTCGATCCCAAGCCGCACTGCGTCGATCTCGATCCTCAAGGGGGAGTCGGCTACTGGTTTCTTCCTGCCGTGGAGATATTTGATGGTGCAGGTGAACTCCACGACAGCCGTGAGGTGCCGCTGCTGCCTAGAGGACCATGCGTCCACTAGCTTTGTGAAGGCGTTGACCAGCGGCTGATGGTTAGTCCAAATCGTGAAGGGCGTCCCCTCCAGGAGGAACTTGAAGTGACGTACTACCTGATATACAGAGAAGAGTTCCCAGTTGAAGGTGCTGTAGCGGGACTCGGTGGGCTGAGCCTCCTGCTGAAGAAGGCAATGGGCTGAGGGGTCCTGCTGATGGCTTGTTCCAGGACGGCTCCGCAGGCGACATTGCTGGCGTCCATCGTCAGCTGGAGGGGAATGCTGGGGCCCTGGTGGGCCAAAGATGTTGCTTGGCGAGGGTGGCCTTCGTCAGGAGGAAGGCCATCTGCTGGTTGGGGCCCCACACTAAGGTCTTTGGACGTCCCTTGAGGACCTCCATCAGGGGGGACATGGTGTGAGCAATCCCTGGGATGAATCTCCTGTAGTAGTTGACCATTCCGAGGAATTCTTGTACGGCCCTGACGGAGGTAGGGGTGGGGATCTTCTCGATAGCCTCGACCTTTGACGATACTGGGTGGATGCCCTCTGGGGATATCTCGTGGCCCAGGGATCCCATCTTCTTGACGCCAAAGGTGCACTTGTCGAACCTGACAACGAGGCCACTCTCCTGCAGGCGCTGCAGGACCTTCCGGATGTGCCACAGTTGTTCGTTCAGGGATCTGGAAAAAATTAGGATATCATCGATGTAGCAGACGCAGAAGTCCAGGTCCCCAGGATGCTGTCCATCAATCTCTGGAAGGTCGCGCCCGCGTTCCTCAGGCCGAAGGTGGATTAGGCGAAGACGTAGGACCAGAAAGGCGTGACGATGGTGGTTTTGGGGATGTCTTCTGGCGCTACTGGTACCTGAAAATATGGTTTAAAAAGATCTAACTTTGAGAATATTTTGGCCCCGTGGAAGGAGGATGTTAGGTCCTGCATGTTTGGCAAGGGTTAGTGATTGGGATCTGTAGCGAGGTTGAGCCGCCTGTAGTCACCGCAGGGCCTCCAGGTGCCGTCCACTTTCTGCACCATGTGAAGGGGGGAGGCCCCCTTTCTGGGGGTTCCCCCTGGGAGCCTTTCTGCATATGCCCATCCTTTCCATCTCAGCGAAGGCCTTCTTGGCCTCCTGAAGTACTGTGGGGGAAGCTGTCAGAACTTTGCGTGCGTCGGGGGCCCCTTCGTTTTGATGTGATGGTATATCCCCTGTTTGGCAGGGGCCCTGGGCACCTGGCGAAGCTTGGGTTTGAAGACTTCCGGGAATTCCTTCAGGAGGGAACCATACTGGTGGGGCGCAACGGAACAGACAGCGGGCTCCCTGGGGCCTGGCAACAAGGGCAGGGACCGGTAGGACTCGGTGTCCAGCAGGCATTTGCAGCCAACATCGACTGCCAGTCCAAAATGGGCGAGGAAGTCCGCACCCAGGAGCGGGGTCCTAACGCTCGCAACTATGAATTTCCACCTGTATCTCCAGCCAAGGATGGAGATCAACAGGATCTTGTTGCTGTAGGAGAGGATGGGGGACCTGTTGGCAGCCGTCAGGGAGGTGGTCGGGTCCGGCAGACATCTGCAGTCCTCTCTTGATGGCGGGAACACTGACCGCATTACTCCAGTGTCAATCAACATCATCCTGCCGGAGATGGTGTTGCGGACGTAAAAGCCTACTGGTGCGGGGTCCCTGGTGTTTCAGTTGCTGCTGCCATGGCGGCATGTATGGGTGGCTGCTGCCTCCCCTGTTTTTTGAAGGGAAGAAAAGGAAGGGGGCTTCACATCTCTGGGCAGCTTTCCCAAAACTCTGGTGGTAGTAGCAAAGCCCCACCCCCTCCTTCCTCTGCTGGTGGGATGGCCTCTTCTGGGTGACGACGTTAACGGCCTCCGTGGTGGGGTCCTCCGGCTGGAGGCAGTTGATTGGGTGTGCGGGCATGGACGTCCGCTTTGCTGCCTTCATGGAGTCCGTCAGTTGCTGCGCCACCCTGATCAGGTCCTCGACCAGCAGGGTGTATGCTTCTGTGATCAGCCAATGGATCTCTGGCAGTAGCTGCTGCAGGAAGATCTCCCTTGAGAGGCTGATTTCTTTGCGCCTGCTGCTGCTGTCACTCTCGGGGAGGAGGAGGAGGTCCTGGAGGGCTTGCCACGTTTCCAAGAGGTTCCCCTCCTGCCTGGGGTTGAGGGCGAGGTCGAGGGTGCAGGCAGCTCTCTCGGAGACCGGCAGGGAGCAGGTCTCAACGAGAGTGGCTTTTAATTCCTGGAAAGTGGCGGGGCTCGACGTCGTCATTAACCATAGGATGATCTTCTTGTATATCTCTTCCAAGAGGGTGTTGATGGTGATGTCTGTCTTCAACACCTCGTCGGTTAGGCCTGCTACCCTGAATTGCTCCTCGACCCTGTAGAACCAGGACGCTGCATTTTGATTGGTGAATGGCGGCAGCCTTATGCTGGGGGCCACCTTCAGTTGGTCCGTCAGGGGTGTCATCATGCGGAGTGCAGGTACCGGCGTGGAGGAACGTGCAGGAGTGGGTTGCTTGAGGGAGACGTCTGCCTCTGAGAAGTTCGCGGTAATTTGTATGTGGTTGGGAATGTCTACGTCCATGCTCATTCTTGCGCTCTCACTTGGAGTGTGAGGGAACACTTGCATCAATACATGCTTGGGAGCGTGCCGTGTGGGCCTGCTCATGATGCCGGCGACCTGTCGACGAGAGTCAGTAACGCCCGAGTGTTTTGTTAGAGCGCCGTAGTTAGTCCGTTAGGGGCGTGGGCTGGTTCATCGGGCCAAGACTTAATCGCTGTTTGGGTCTGTTAATGGCTTCCGGGAACCACTTCGGGGGTCACCACTGCGAGAGAGGTGCGAAATAATGAGCAGGAAGACAAGTACTGCTAGTTTATTGATGAAGCGACCCGCTAATAAAGCGGAATGCAGACGTCTGCATGCTTCGCAGACACCACAGGTATAAAGATTTACAGGTGACCTGAGGTCAAACTATTTCTCTACAAAAACAGGACAGGTACATACAGAAAGCATAATGATTAATAATGTCTGATGTGCAACAAAAATACTCCGTTACATATACATAATGCATGGTCACTTAAACAGACAATAAAATATACAATTCACAATAATGATAATAATATGTGTTCGGTCGATCCCAGGTTGAATGTGAAGGCACCACAGAAAACAGGATGTTCATTACAGAGAACCCGTTGAGTGGGGACTTTACAAAACAACCCTTTCTGCTCTACCCAAAGCATGAAGAGTAATGAAAAAGGATACAAAATTAAAAACTAAAAATTGCATAAATCTTATAATAATATTTAATTCTAAAACATTTTCCCTTTAACAAAAACTAGGACCTTAATACAAACTGCATGAAGCCTGTTACTTTAATCAAATTACTGAGAATAACAGAATATACAAAATTAAAAAGAAAAAGGGCAGAGACTTATCAAACTTAAACTATGGGTACTTGATGCAAACATCAGTTCCCTTCCAAAGGTACATCACCTAAGAAAATATTAATTGACCCATCATATGAAAAAGCAAAGATAAGAAATCACAGAGAAGTGGAAACTTTGACTGAGACATAGGCTGCCATAAAAATTGTATCCTTCACAAATGCAATGTGGGAGACAGATGAGTTGTGTGAATGCTACGTGGTCACACAACAGAAGGAGGGTAAGTATGGAGTGAGGGATGAAGGGGCAGCTATGAATAGTGGGAGAGTTTTTTTCATTCTGAAGCAAGTTGGTGTGACTGGGATAGTCCTATATGGAAAACAGTTCAACATTTAAAGCAGATTTCACCAACAATCTGTGAATCAAAAATTACTGTCAGCATCAGGCAATTCATTCCAGAAGCCTCATGGGGATATGCTATCAAACGGACAAACAAAACTTTCACGTACCGAAACTTGACAGTTATAAAATATCAATAAACAAGATAATTACCTTGAAGGGGTCACAGTTACAACTTCTATCACTTGCTCCATTGTGCCTTACAATCAAGTAGAGACTGGTTAGGGTAATCTTGCGAACAGTGTACATAGATGTAGAGGCTTTGTATACTGTATCTTTTCCTTTTAAAGCAAATGACCAGTAGTAAAATGTTAAATTCTCTTCATAGTCATGGCATGCCCTTCGTTGCAGGAGGTATTTCGATATCATGTCCAAAGCTGAAAAAGAAAATGCAAAACAAACTTTTACTCCTGGATAATAAGAGTGAATAGCTACTAAAACTTAAGATAATTTTGGTATGTAACACAACCCTTACCTAGGTCAGGTGCAACGCGTGTTATGTGAGCAGCCACAATTTCAGTACTATCGTTACTACATCTTCCAGTATGCTCCCAATCACTCTTGAGGACCACGTAACCCAAGCTATCAACTAAGATACATCTGTTGGCAGAAAGAAACCTATAGTACTTTGTTTTTTGATTTCACAATAACTTTCAAACAATCACATGCACACTGCCACCAAGCCATTTACAGAATGATCAGGTAATAATCCAGACAGTTAAGTGGGTAAGCCTTCACTCTTGTAGGCAGTGGCATAGCGGGCATTCCATCACTGGGGGGGGCCTATATATTTTTGAGGGGGTCAAAGAAAATTACACAAAACTTACCAATTCTGTAATTAGTAAAATATACTATTCTCGAATGTATATATCTATGTAGATGAAGAAATATAACAGTATCAGTAATCAGTAAACCTGTATTTGAAATGATATAGCTCAATTTTCAATTAATTTTCAACTCTTACTATATGCAAACGTATCAAATACTGTTATGGTTAAAGTTTAGCTACAAAGGTAATTTCAACTGGGGGGGTCGGTGGGGGGGGGGAGCACCTGACTGGGGGGTCCATGCCCACCTGGCACAACCCCCCCCCCAAGTGACGCCACTGCTTGTAGGTTATATTCCCACCCAGACTTTTATTTCTGATAAATGGTACACAATGAAGAGGGAATTTAAAAGTTACTCATGAATAACATTGTTGAGGGTAGTTGAGAACAACTGGCTTAGTGCTTAAGGAAGCAAAGTTTGTAATTAAAGAATTACTTATACTCACAAGCCCTTGAAAACCATAATTCATGACTTACAATAATGAGACAGACACTACCAATTCTGTTTTTCTGCAGTTATTATTTCACATGAGCAGTACCTATTTATGTGTAAACATTCCTGAAGAATAAACCAAAAGATCCACAGAACAGAATACCTATACTGTAAGTGCAAAAAAGGAAAACAGGACCAAGAGAAGCATGGAAAAATCTAACTCTAAAATTAATTTTTTCACATTGAAACTCTTTAGTGCATGTTGGCCTATTTTTTGGTTGCAGTTGTCTTCATGCATATCACAGATGAAGAAGTCTTCTTTTTACATGCTTTTATCTAACTTGACTTCTGCATCAGTCCATATGTTTGGGTCAAATCTTGCAACTCAATTTTTGACCTTTTCCCTTGATCCGATGGACTTGAAACTTTGCATGGTTACTTATTCCCAGTGACAATACAACCTTACATGATCAGTAGAGCAGCAGTGACCTCTCCCAGTATCTCAGGATTTGTAGATTTCCATACCTTCTTTGACTCGATAGGCTATGTTAATAACTACGGATTTTTCGAACGTTCTTTGGCTTGACAGGAAAACATGTTCAATTTCATTAGCTACAATTATTATTCAGCTATAATTTCTGTCAAAACTAAGAAGTATAAAATAAAAATATGAATAGAAATTTTTAAAAGACTCTGTTATGAAAATGTAAGAGTAAAAAAAAAAAAAAAAAAAAATTTGAGACACCAGGATTTTCTTACAATTAATCATGTCTACAAAAATAAAAGCGTGGATGTCAAACATGTAAGGAAATGCTACAAGAAATAAAGAAAATATATATTTCTTTTCTTGTAGCATTTTCTTCCATGTTTGGCGTCCATGCTTTTATTTTTGTAGACATGACTAGTTGTAAGAAAATCCTGATGTGTCTCAAAAAATTATTGTTACTTTTAGTGCATTTTAATAGAAGCATATTTAAACATTTTTAAATTTTTTTTATCTAACTTTCTAAGTGTGTACCCGGGGATGAAAGCTGGTCATTAATCAGTATAGTCTGAACCAGCTGAACTTGGAGGGGTATGGAGATGGGCAAATTATTGTCATGTAATTTATTGGGTTTGAATGTGAAAATATTAATTTTAGTTTTAATAAATTAGATTTGTTTCATCATAACCCTATTACTTTACAGCGGCCCAAATATTATCACTTCTGACCTATGGGGGTACCAGACCAAAAGGAACTTACTGAATATAACGACAATGCTTATAACCAACTTCTTCAAGGCTAATACAGTGTCAGGATATGGACAAGTTAGTAACACTAAGGACTGTGCTCTAGTTCGCAGTACACATCAATGGTAGAAAATATTTCCAATTCTTACAAGGCTTAGCAGCAGATACTCCAGATAGCTATGCCTACAGATCAGAGACTGTATTATGCAAATGAGGATGAGGAGGATGAACTTACCTTCTGCCATCCATCCTTCAGGTGTAGACAGAATATGAACCTCTGGTCACCAAGGAGCCAGCTGAATAAAAGTCTAATAATATATGATTTATGTCCCATAGGTAGAATCTATCAAAATCTATGTGGCCTTTTTAAGAATAGATTTTTCATTTGCATTTGCCTTGAAAGTAATAGAAGTTGGTATGGCCAATTAAACTCATGACTCGAAGGAGATAGTATTTTTCATAACCTTTCAGTGGGTCACACAGAAATATAAAAAAAAAACTGAGAAGCAAGGTCCCTTAAGGCAAAAGTTCTCTTGAGGTAACAACTGATAGCTCTAAAAGGGTAAACGGTAGAATCTTCCTTGCCAAACTACTGTCATGAAGCATGCTTTGAAGAAAACATATTACTCATTAAGCAGCATGGGTCAGAAGTACAACTATTAGGAGGAAAACAATCTTGAAATTTTATTCTCTGAGACAGACTGCTCACACAAGAATATTGCATGCAATCTGAGTAGGCTTGCTATGTAAGGAAATGGCTTTGGTATTTGAGGGAATGGCCTTCAAAGCACTCATTGCAGAAATAAGGCAGAGAGACTTAATGGCAGTGAGAGCTTTAAGGAGAGAGGTTGAGAGAGCTTAAGGTGTGTCAGTCCAGTCCTCATAGGAATCCTGTTATCAGATCCTAAGCAATGCACTAACTGAACACCATGGACTTCTGTGCTAGTAGACAAAACTTACACACTGTGATATTATGAAGATCTCATATGGGGCATGTACGGTTTTATACCTGATGTGATTACAACATGAAGCAGAAAAAATATTTATTCACTACATTTTGTATAACGTGTTTCACTTCAGACTGATCATAACTCACGGAAGTGGTCTGACAGGGGTCTTTTCCTTAGAAAAGCTCCTTAATGTAATTTATTTTAACTAATGCAAAAATAAATTCCTTTGAACTGAAACTCTGCATGAGACAATGGGGGATATGAGATTAGACTGGCCTTTTCTCTCTCTCTCTCTCTCTCTCTGACCCAAGCTCTCAATGATTCTGGCATGTACCCTGCAGTCTGGAAAATTTGAAAAAACCAGAAAACATTAAACATCAAATAAATCATATTGCCTTCCTTTTAAACATAAATAAAACCTTTAAAATTTTACTAATGGTTTAATAAATAATCATTGCTTCAAAACAAAACTTCATTGTGAAATCAGAATATTAGTTCAAGGTTCACAAACAGATGACTGTGTTATGGGGAACTTTGGCAGAACACTCCCACTTAAGAAAAATTATTTCCTAATTATTATTTCTTTTTATTTGAGAATGCTAAGGTAGTCTGTAATAATGTTGAGCTTTCCTGGAATGCTCTCCACTCAGCACTTGCAGCTTTGGAATGCTAGAGCCCACCTCAATGTTGGCTGTATGTAAGGGACCAAGTGGTGACTAAGTCTTGGCCCGATGAACCTTACCCACGTCCCTAACGGACTAACTACGGTGCTCTAACAAAGTGTTCGGGTGTTTACCGACCCTCATCGGCAGGCTGCCAGTGTCATTAGTCGACCCACACGGCACACTCCCCCAGAGTGTATTGGCGTGAGTATTCCCTCACACTCCAAGTGAGAGCGCGAAATGAGCATGGACACGGACATTCCCAACTGCGTACAAATTACCGCGAATCTCTCGGTGGCAGACACCTCCCTCTTGCAACCCCCTCCCGCGCGCACCTCCACGCCAGTACCTAACGGACCAACCAAAGACGGCCCTTATCATAAGGCTGCTGCCATTTACTAGGGAAAACGCAGCGTCCTGGATCTACAGGGTCGAGGGGCAGTTCAGGGTAGCAGGCCTAACGGACGAGGTGTTGAAGGCAGACATCGCCATCAATTCCCTCCTGGAGGAGATATACAAGAAGATCGCCCTGAGGTTGATGACGACATCGGGCCCAACACCTTCCAAGAACTAAAATCCACTCTCATTGAGATCTGCTCCCTGCAGGTGTCCAAGAGAGCTGCCCGCACCCTAGACCTCGCCCTCAACCCCTGGCAGGAGGGGAAACCTCTTGGAAGCATGGCATGCCATCCAGGACCTCCTCCTCCTCCCTGAGACTGACAGCAGCGGCAGGTGCAAAGAAATCAGCCTGTCGAGGGAGAGTTTCCTGCGGCAGCTACTGCCGGAGGTCCGTGGGCAGATCATGGACGTGTATACCCTGCTGGTCAAGGACCTAATTAGGGTGGTGCAGCAGCTGACGGATTCCACCGGAGGTTCAGGAGAGCTGCCCGGAGGTGTAAAGCCCCTGCCCTGTTTTCCCTTCAAAAAATGGAGGAGGCAGTGGCCAATCACACAGGCCACCATGGCAGCAGCAGCAGAATCACCCAGGGCCCCCTTACCATTAGGTTTCTACGTCCGTGACACCATCTCTGGCAGGATGATGTTGGTCGATACTGGAGCCATGAGTTCAGTGTCCCCGCCTTCAAGAGAGGACCGCAGACCCCCACCGGACCCGACTGCCTCCCTGACGGCCGCAAACAGGTCCCCATCCTCTCCTACGGCACCAAGCTCCTGTCAATCTCCATCCTTGGCCGGAGGTACAGCTGGGAATTCATCATCGAGGACGTCAGGACCACACTCCTAGTGGCGGACTTCCTCGCCTACTTCGGACTGGCAATCGACGTCAGCCACAAACGCCTGTTGGACACAGAGTCCTGCCAGTTCCTGCCCTTGTCGCCAGGCCCCAGGGAGCCCGCCATCCGTTCTGTCGCACCTCACCAGTACAGTTCCCTCCTGAAGACGTTCCTGGAGGTCTTCAAACCCGAGCTCCACCAAATATCCGGGCCTCCCGCCAAACACGGGATATACCACTACATCAAAACGGAAGGGGCCCCCGACACACGCAAAGTTCCAACGGCTTCCCCCGCAGTGCCTTCAGGAGGCCAAAAAGGCCTTCGCTGAGATGGAAAGAATGGGCATATGCAGAAAGGCTCCCAGCCCGTGGGCCTCCCCCCTTCACATGATGCAGAAAGCGGACGGCACCTGGAGGCCCTGCGGTGACTACGGGCGACTGAACCTTGCAACAGAGCCCGACCACTACCCCCTGCCAAACATGCAGGACATGACGCTCTTTCCACGGGGCCAAAATATTCTCCAAAATGGATCTTTAAAGTCTTATTTTCAGGTACCAGCAGCTCAGGAGGACATCCCCAAAACCGCCATCGTCACACCCTTTGGGTCCTACGTCTTCGCCTTCTCCACCTTCAGCCTGAGGAACGCGGGCGCAACTTTCCAGAGGTTGATGGACAGCATCCTGGGGGACCTGGACTTCTGAGTCTGCTACATCGACGATATCCTAATATTTTCCAGATCCCGGGAGGAACACCTGCGACGCATCCGAAAGGTCATGCAGCGCCTGCAGGAAAGTGACCTCGTCATCAGGTTTGACAAGTGTACCTTCGGCGTTGAGAAGGTGGAATTCCTGAGCCACGAGATATCCCCAGAGGGCGTCTGCCCAATGTCATCAAAGGTCGAAGCCATCGAGAAGTTCCCCACCCCTACCTCCATCAGGGCCATACAAGAATTCCTCGGGATGGTCAACTACTACAGAAGATTCATCCCAGGGATTGCTCACACCATGACCCCCCTGACTGATGGAGGTCCTCAAGGGACGTCCAAAGACCTTAGTGTGGGGCCCCGACCAGCAGAAGGCCTTCCTCCAGACGAAGGCTGCCCTCGCCAAAGCAACATCTTTGGCCCACCAGGGCCCCAGCGCTCCCCTCCAGCTGACGATGGATGCCAGCAACATCACCTGTAGAGCTGTCCTGGAGCAAGTCATCAGCCCATCGCCTTCTTCAGTAGGAGGCTAATCCCCACAGAGTCCCACTACAGCACCTTCAACCGGGAACTCTTCGCAGCATACCAGGTGTTATGGCACTTCAAGTTCCTCCTGGAGGGGACGCCCTTCACAATTTGGACCGACCACCAGCCGCTGGTCCACGCCTTCATGAAGTTGGGGGATGCATGGTCCTCTAGGCAGCAGCGGCACTTCGCAGCCATCGTGGAGTTCACCTGCACCGTCAAATACCTCCCCGGCAGGAAGAACACGGTAGCTGATGCCCTCTCGAGGATCGAGATCAACTCAGTACAACTTGGGATCGACTACGAGGACCTTGCCCGCGAACAAGCTGCTGACCCTGAGACCCCAGCCTACCGTACAGCCGTCACGTCACTGAAGTGGAAGGACGTGCCCTTTGGCTCAGGAGGATCAACATTACTGAGTGATGTCAGCACTGGACCCCACCACCCCCTGGTCTTCGACATCATCCACAGCCTATCCCACCCATACGGAAGGACGACAGCCAGGCTGCTGATGGAGAAGTTCGTCTGGCACCGGATACGGAAGGACATGACGGCCTGGGCAAGGCAGTGTGTGCAGTGTCAGGTCAGCAAAGTAGTACAGCACACCGAATCAGGTGTGGGCGAGTTCCCCACAGGCAAAGAGACGCTTCGGGCACATCCATGTCGACGTGGTGGGTCCACTTCGCCCATCGGGAGGAGCCAGATACCTTCTGACATTCATTGACCACTCCATCAGGTGGCCCGAAGCTATGCCAACGGAAGAAGCCACCTCCAGTGCATGCACGGAAGCCCTCCTCTCCAGCTGGATCAGCTGGTTCGGTGTCCCAGACGAGATAACAACAGACAGGGGACCCGCTTTCCTGTCTGAGCTGTGGACCACCCTGGCACGCCAAATGGGGACCACTCACCACAGCACCACCACCTGTAACCCCGCAGCCAACGGAATGGTGGAAAGATTCCACAGGTCTCTGAAGGCGTCCCTCATGGCTCTTTGCCCCTCCGAGAATTGGAAATACCAGCTGCCCTGGGTCCTCCTCGGGATGAGAACCACCCCCAGAGCCAATGGCGACCCCTCCTCAGCGGAAAAAGTCTACGGGGAGACCCTGGTAGTCCCGGGGGAACTCATCGCAGGGGACAAGGACGACATAGGGACGCAGAGGCTCCGTGACAGCATTGGAAGATTTGCACCTGCCAAAGGACATTCACTGACAGGATGTCCTCCTTCATGGCCCCCGGGCTATCCTCCACCACTCACGTGTTCGTCAGGGACGACGACGTACGCCCATCCTTAACTACTAGACCCTACAGAGGACCTTTCCTTGTGCTGGAAAGGAACAAGAAAACATTTTGAGTACCCATCCACGGGCGGGAAGTCTGGATATCTATAGAGTGTCTCAAACCTGCATTCCTGGAGAAGGACAACGGAGGCAGACCCCAAAGCCTCCCACAGGATGTGGCACCCCCTCGGACAGCCCCGGGCACAGGAAGGAGGCATGGGCGTCCCCGGAAAACCCAGAAACCAGACAGGAAGGCACCCTAACAAACTGCTCTAGAGGACACTGGGGAAGGCGACCACCCTCTCCAGTTGACATTGAGAAAGCGATGCCCCCTTCATCGCCCCAGCAGATACCTGCTTTGATCAGACGTTGCCTCCGTCTTGTGGAGGGAGTATTGTAAAGTCACTACTCAACGCGTTCTCTATAGTGAACATTTGCGGTGCCTTCACATCGACCTAGGGTCGACCAGAACATATGTTTATCACCATAATTGTAAATTGTATATTTATTGTTTTTCTAAATAATCATGCTTTATGTACAAGTAACTCAGTGGGAATTTTAATTTTCCTTTCTATTTTGAGAATACAGTATTGTTTTTTGGATAAAGTTGAGAAAGTGGCTACAGCTTATCCAGACATATTCTACTTATAGTCAGGCAAAACCCCATTTTTGGTTTTGCTTTCCGTGAAACTTGGACAAATGTTGTTTGATACTCACAAAATTGTCCCCGGAACCAACTCACATCTAAGTCCATTTTCAAGATGGATGCCATCAATATATCTATACAAGCTTACAAAGGGATATGTTAGAAAATCATGCAAACCATGTGGCAGGATCCTCTTTGGGGCCATTAAGAACATTAAAATGATCAAATATCAAGTGACTATGAACCCAGCCTATGGCCGGGCATGGCTAAGCTCCTGCTGAGGGCATTTGTATTGAACCAGAAGTTTCATTTTCTTAAGCTTAACAAGTATTACTTTCTTTCCACTGAGGCTAGTGAAGCCTACCAGTAGGACGAGTTCTTGTTAGTGCTGCTCAATTCTACTTTTAACTTATGAATATGTAGATA
This sequence comes from Macrobrachium rosenbergii, assembly GCF_040412425.1. Classification (NCBI taxonomy): domain Eukaryota; kingdom Metazoa; phylum Arthropoda; class Malacostraca; order Decapoda; family Palaemonidae; genus Macrobrachium; species Macrobrachium rosenbergii. Next base: position 40,538,255 of record NC_089796.1, on the reverse strand, counting down.
TAAGTGTGTAGAGTCGCATCTATAAGAGTTTGACTTCAGCCCGACTCATGCAAATTTTAAATTTATGACTCCGGCTCTGACTCCTCTCTCATATCCTGATCTTAAAATAACTTTCATTGAATATGTTAAAAGGAACTTAAATATATAATTTCTATTCTTTTCTTTATTGTTTTTTCCAGAGAAACTTGATGTGCTGATTTCAATAATATTTGCAAACTTAATAAAGATAACCTAATTTGGGATTTTGATAAGTGTGCTTTGTATTTGTATTGATTTAATGTCCTTGCTATACACTGAATGTTTTTGCAATACGTCTAGGTTTTTTGTGGTATTATTTAATACCATAATGTGTGCTATGCTAAATCTTATGTGATATGTGGAAAATAGTCTCATATATATAAATTTTTTTTTTACAAAAGGCCTACAAGCAAAATTGGGTCTATTTTTGTGATATCTTAGCTTTATAAGTTTTTCATTTATAGCTCTAGTCTGTAGCTAGATTTTACTGATAAAGAAAATTCTATTTATGTTTGAAGAAAAAATGGAGTATTTATTCAGTTCTTCTAGATATATAACAATTATGCTGTAAAATTTGTATTGTTATGCATTTATATATCCTTGCTAATAGAATTTTGCTAGCAATAAGCCTGTTTTTTGGTCAATATTTTTTTATTTTATCTTCTACATACGCTTTATTTTATGTGATATATGGTGTACAGTTTCATTTATTTTACAATAGGCCTACAAGAGGAGAAAGGTCTGCTCTCATGATATTTTATCTTTATAAATGTTCTAACTATGATTCTAATCTTTTGTGATCAGAATTTTTCTGATTATAAAAAAAAAAATTATTTATTTTTTGTCTAGAAGCAAAACCAGGTATATATTTTGATACTAATTATGCTTTAAAATTGTATTGCTATAAGATATGTAACCTTATTCTATAAAGAACGATATTTGTGTACCATACCCATTTTTTCCTTAAGATTAATTTGGGATTTTACTGCATATGCTTAATTTCATATGATATCATATTAGAAATGCATCTGATCATAGTTTAAGTGGTTTCACTGATTTTACCAGCCACAAAAACATATGGATTGATATAAAACATGCCTATCAAATGTTGCATTATCTATTCTATTTTTTTTCAGTGAGCCATCTTGAAAATCAATATGGCGAAATAAGGGTTTGATTGATTGGTTCCGGGATAAAATTGTTTCTATATGCAATATCTACAAGTCTGCAAAGTTTGATGCTTTTGTCCAGTATGTCCCCAACAACTTGGTTATCTGCCTGACTATTAGAGTGGAAGGTTGCTGTGGAAGGACATTCTCATGTAATACATCTAAGTCATTTTATGACAGGATGCTGTAGTAAAAGTGACGTGAGACTAAAGCAGCCCCTATATTATTGCACTTTTGGAAAATCATGGGCAGTGCGTGATAACTTACTGGATCCTGTACTAGTGACCAGATTGATAGCATTTGTCCCAGATATCGTTATCCTGTACATCAGAGTAAACGATACTGATGTAAATGATGATGATCTAGAATTGGTAAGCAAGAATTTATGGCTAGTAAAAAGACTTGAAGGTATTAATAACTAAAAGAGATTCCCCTTCAGTAACATATATGAAAATATATTATTTCTGAGGTAGAGCGAATGGATATTAAAGGACGTTTGTAGCTTACTGATTGTATATGAATCACGGTGATGTGATAAAAAGTCATAATATGGCTGCGTCGACAAACGCATTACACGGTCAACATGGCAGAGGTGGGTGGATATCGTCTCCAAATACAAACACCTGAGTTCGACGGGTGATTTGTACATGGGAGCCGATATCCACTTATACCTCTCTTGTGGCCGCGTGGGTTAATGCGTCCCTGTAGTCCTGAGTTCCTGTCCTTCGCTGGTTGACGGCGTACTTGTTATCAACTAAAAAATTCCTCTTCGGTAACATATATGAAAATATATTATTTCCGAGGTAGAGCGAATTGGATATTAAAGGACGTTTGTAGCTTACTGATTGTATATGAATCACGGTGATGTGATAAAAAGTCATAATATGGCTGCGTGCGACAAACGCATTACACGGTCAACATGGCAGAGGTGGGTGGATATCGTTTCCAAATATAAACACCTGAGTTCGATGGGTGATTTGTACATGGGAGCCGATATCCACTTATACCTCTCTTGTGGCCGCGTGGGTTAATGCGTCCCTGTAGTCCTGAGTTCCTGTCCTTCGCTGGTTCGAGCCACGGGACGGCGTACTTATTATCAACTAAAAAATTCCCCTTCGGTAACATATATGAAAATATATTATTTCTGAGGTAGAGCGAATTGGATATTAAAGGACGTTTGTAGCTTACTGATTGTATATGAATCACGGTGGTGTGATAAAAAGTCATAATATGGCTGCGTGCGACAAATGCATTACACGGTCAACATGGCAGAGGTGGGTGGATATCGTCTCCAAATACAAACACCTGAGTTCGACGGGTGATTTGTACATGGGAGCCGATATCCACTTATACCTCTCTTGTGGCCACGTGGGTTAATGCGTCCCTGTAGTCCTGAGTTCTTGTCCTTTGCTGGTTGACGGGTACGTTTATTATCAACTAAAAATTCCTCTTCAGTAACATATATGAAAATATATTATTTCCGAGGTAGAGCGAATTGGATATTAAAGGACGTTTGTAGCTTACTGATTGTATATGAATCATGGTGATGTGATAAAAGTCATAATATGGCTGCGTCGCGATAAACGCATTACACGGTCAACATGGCAGAGGTGGGTGGATATCGTTTCCAAATATAAACACCTGAGTTCGATGATTTGTACATGGGAGCCGATATCCACTTATACCTCTCTTGTGGCCGCGTGGGTTAATGCGTCCCTGTAGTCCTGAGTTCCTGTCCTTCGCTGGTTCGAGGCCATATATATATATATCAACTAAAAATTCCCCCTTCGGTAACATATATGAAAATATATTATTTCTGAGGTAGAGCGAATTGGATATTAAAGGACGTTTGTAGCTTACTGATTGTATATGAATCACGGTGGTGTGATAAAAAGTCATAATATGGCTGCGTCGACAAACGCATTACACGGTCAACATGGCAGAGGTGGGTGGATATCGTCTCCAAATACAAACACCTGAGTTCGACGGGTGATTTGTATATGGGAGCCGATATCCACTTATACCTCTCTTGTATACGCTACAATGCGTCCCTGTAGTCCTGAGTTCTTGTCCTTCGCTGGTTCGATACGTATTATTATCAACTAAAAAATTCCCCTTCAGTAACATATATGAAAATATATTATTTCCGATAGAGCGAATTGGATATTAAATACGTTTTATATTATGATTATATATATATATATATATATATATATATATATATATATATATATATATATATATATATATATATATATATATATATATATATATATATATATATATGTATATATACACATATATGTATATATATATGTATATATATATATATATATATATATATATATATATATATATATATATATATATATATATATATATATATATATATATATATATATATATATATATATATATATATATATGCCTATCATTTTGACACCTCTTATGAAATTAACTGAATATATTACACCTATTTTTGTATTTATTATCATCTAAAGTATTAAAATTAGGAAGAAGTTCAACATTCAGCAGTGAAGAAGACTACCATGCTCATCAGTAGAAATGTCTCCTCCTCATCACAAAAGATGACTTTCTTTCAGAAATTGTCGGCCATTGATAATATTGTCACGCAAACCCTAGCCTCTCTTCTTTGTGTTTCTCTGTTATGAAAGGTTGCTTGGCAGGAATATGATGAAATAATATCTTGGCCTCATTTTGCCTGTTAAGGATGGTTTGGGCATCAACTTGAAGGAAGAGCATAATGTGCTCTGTTTATAGGAACACCGGTTGTCAGGGGAGTTAGACAGAGCTCCTTCAATGATCATCCGATGATGATCTTCATTGGTAGTGCAACCATGTGGTCGTCCTCCACTTTTTTTCAATAAATTTATTACGTTTCTCTTTCTCTCTGTTGTCGTATCAATCTATACACAGTTGTTCTATTTACACAAGCTGTCAAGCAATATCTACGACAGAAACATTAGTCTCATGCAAGCTAATGATCGATGACCTGTGTGATAATGTGGTGTGACTGACTGTTATCCATCTTTATTGGTGCAAGTAACGAGACAGTTTAACGTTCCTGCCCGAGTGTGGCGTCACACAATAACATAGAACGTTATGACATTTTTTTCTTTTTTGTGCTTTTGACAACGATTATGGTAGAATTATTTCTTTATTTATATAATTTTGTTGGTGATTATTCAATATTTTTTATTAGTTAATATGCTTTTATTTGGATTTGAAATATAGTTTCTTCTTTGACTCTTTTGCACAACCATCTATCGCAAAATTTTTCAAAATGTTTCATAATTTTTCGTATGCATTTTTCATTCACCATTCTTTTTTTTTTCAAATTGTTAACCGTATGATTATGAACCAAAGTCGAATAAGAAAAGCACGTTTCATTGTATTTATCAAAAGAATAAATTACTGTTAGGTGAGCGAAAACGTCAGGAACATGTTGTAATACATTTTTTGAGTGAGTGTACAATCCTGCTTGGGCCTCACCAGGCAGCTCACCTCCCTCGTCATCTCAGAGGTAAGCTGGGTACCTTGTCTGTTGAGCATTTCCTTGGTGAATAATAGCCTGCTGAAAACTTCAAGCAGCACCTCTGCTACCTCCTGAGTTTCTATTTTAGGGGGTCCTACTGCCTCTGGGTATATGATAGCCAAGGCTGCCATTGTCAGGATGTACCTGTTACCATTCTTTGACACTAACAGTATAGGTCCAATCAGGTTCACTGCTCCACTCTTGAATGGTACTTCCATCAACAGCATCTTCCATAGCAGTATCTTACTGGGACAGGCCCTTGGTGCAGCCTTCTGGCAAATGTTGCAGGACCTGCAAAGTCTGGTGACATCTCCAACCACTTCCAAGCCAGTGAAAACTGCTGGTTATATGACTGACAGCCTTCTTAGTCCCAAGATGACCACTGATGACTGACTCTTGGACCAGCTTCAACATTTGGGCTCAATGTATCTCTGGCACTAGGATTTGCCACACTTCTCCAGCCACCTTGCCCTGGAAAACATGATACATTTTGTACATAATCAATAACCTTTGACTTGAAAGATCCTTCACCCTTGGTCTTGTATTCTACATTAGTTTGGCCTCTTGCCCACGGTTTGGCTAATATGGGATCCTTTTACTGAGCTTGTTTCAGCTGCTCTGCTCTTACACATGGAATGCTCAAAGCTTGTGCTAGTGTCATGATATTGTATTTCTCTCATCAATCTTGGGATCTCATCACAACAGCTGCTGTGTAAATACTAGCCTTTTCCAAATCCATCCCTACATCACTTTCGTCTGGCTTATCCCTTTGGTCATCTGTCCCTGCAGCTTTCTTGATCATCTCAGCCTCGCTTTTAATCTTTTCTTTGGGTATTTTATACCTCGAATATTTCCAAGAATAAAGTCATAATGTAACTCTCCCTCGTGGGAGTGCTTACAGAAATCTTTGTAATATCTGAATATCTATGGATACTCCTTATCAGTGAATACACAAACCCATTTCATACCAGTCATTCAGTTCTCATTTACTTAACTTCAATGCACAACTGCACTTATACAACTTGTATCTCTTAGCAAAATTACTTTCTCCTTGCCTACACAACCTTCACTAACTGCTTCTCAGGTCTGCATGCTTCTAACACAGCTAGTTCAGCTCTGTCTGCCAGCTTCAGCCTACCATCTTTGATGTTGTCTTCCAACTGGGCTATGTAGACATACTCACAAGCCATGACAGTGGTCCCCTCCCTTGGTTCTTCCATTACTGCAACACTAGCTGCATTTTACTCGAACTTGTACTGATAATTACTTTTAATCAGCAGACAGTTTTGGGCTAAGTGTCTTAGCTGGAGACAGTGCGATTATGTTCGCTTCTGTCAGCCAGCTTCTGTGTTGCATGCAAGTGTTGGCTTTGTGATGCACACAAAGCACCTACATTTACTCTTGGCTGTCTGCTTCTGTTTGATGCATTTTGCAGTTCTTGAGTCTCTGGATATTCTCATTTGATTTCTTGACCGGCTTCTGGCATTCCACTAAGCTAATTCTATGAGCCACCAAATACTACTCCACTACCTTCACTATCTTGTCAGTGTCTCTTAATACTCTTCCCCTGAGGAATAGTGCCAGCTTGGCTGAACACATGCTGACAAACTGTTCCCTGTTAAGTAAATCTGCTAAATCATCAAATTCTTTTCTGCATTCAGCCACTTCAATCCACTTGTTGAGATATCTCTGTAGGCTACACACTGATATGCATCCTCAGCCTGTTCTGCTCTAGTGTCACAGAATTTCTTCCTAAATCCCTCCTCAGTCAGTCATCTCATATCTCTTTAACGATACTCTCTTTAGGCTATCATAATTCAAGGCTTCACCAGAAGGCATACTAGAAAAATCTTGCGGACCCTTGCCTGTTAGTAGTGGACTTAAACAAACAGCCTACTCATCCATATGCCAGCCTTGGCTCTCAGCAAATCTCTCAAAACTTTTGATAAAAGTAACCATGCCTTCATGCTTTTTGTCAAATCTGGACTACTGGGGTGCTAGTGCTGCTTACCCAGCCCCCCTTGAATTCTTTTAACTCCAGTCTTGAGTGCTATTATTTGAAGCTCATGTCTCTTGTGTTCTCTTTCATACTTCTGTTTTTCAGGTTCCTCTTTTACTGCTGTACAGGATAGATTTTGTTGTTCAGTTATAAATTACTTCACTTTCTGTTCTTCCAGACCCACCTCCCTGGCCCATTCAACAAGTTCTGCTAACTATCCCCATGCTGGAGTACAGGCTACTCGACTTTCAGGCTAACACTGAAAACAAGTGCACCAATCACTGTCACTAAAATAGGCATGAATTTAGGCCTGCTGTCTGTCTGTCTGTCTGGTTGTCCCTTCCACTTCGTACAGGGTCACCTCTAACTCTTGATGATTCCGGCATTCACTGTATTACTATATAGATGTTACATAATCTTAGTCAACTTAGTCTTCCTGGAATATCCCAAATAAACAGATTATGTAAACCTTCTTGGACAATCGTACTGACATGCTTTTACACGTAAACAGAAACATACAGAATATTCTCTAATATCTTTATTTCGTCAAAAGTAAACTTATTTATGAAATTAATGTATATTAACTCAAGGTTCTTGAGCACCAGAGAAAATTAAAAATTTCATCTAATCTCGAAACTACAATGGAAAACAGAACTAGGGGGAACTGCAAAAGAAAATAATAATCTTTATAAATTTTATGGTAATATGACTATGGAAATATTCAGGTAGGCTATAAGGTGGGAAGCTCAATTGGGTTCACTCTCACTGTACCACTTTCTCCTCTTGAGTTTCTGCAAGGTGCAAAGTAGAAATTAAGCTCATTCTGGTTTAATATTCCACAAGGTTCTTTAACAGAATATTGTAATGAGATGATGTAGTTTGATCCCATCTTAAGTAGATTTGAATTCTGAGTTTAGATCTACACTCCTTTTCCTGACCTTGCCCGCAAAAAATTATATTTCTGCTGTAAAGATTCATTAACTTTCTCGGTCAACTATCACTGACATTTTTAGCTCACAAATGATTAAATATATTGAAATCTATGACCCTCTGACTGAAAAAGGCCAAAGTGCAGGGGGTGGTGGTGGGGGTGTTGTGCTAGTCCTGCCCTTTCTGAGCCATGTTCCATATTCATCAAGATCAATCACTAATGGTATGGGTTCCTGTGGCTTGTTTATCGATTCTTAAAGACTTGTATTCATTTTAACCAACTATGGCTCTGCCACAAGGTTCTAATCAGACCCTTGGCCTCTAGTTATTATGCAGATCATCTGCTTTCTTGTCCTATATCACCCGGAATATCACTTATCTCAGCACCAAATTTTAAATTCTCCTTAAAATATGAGGACCTTCCTACCTAAGGGGACACTGAGGCAGACATAAACTTTTGGGCTTGGTTAAACAAGTAAGATTTTTTGAATAACAAAATCTAATAGAAGGGCTTAACCCCTACTATTACTGATAGAGGCATTGCCTTTACGAAGCTTGCCAAATAAGGGATTTTTTCCCTATTTTTGGTGCTTCCGAGGGCTGCTACCTACTGGCATGTGTAGATTCCTTGAAAAAATATGTTTTACCGAAAAAATTACTTAAACAATTTTCCCAGTGCACTGTCCTTCCAGTGTTCATCTATTTTTCAATACTTTGGGGTCCAAGTGTGGTCAATTCATTGCTGTGAAGCTTAATGGTATTTTTGTTGGTGCATTTAATACTATATTCCGACTGAATTTTAAGATTTTAGAATTATATTTTTTTTTTTATGTCTAAGCAAAGAGGGCAGAGAGCTAAATTTTGTTGAGTACAAGCATACGCGCAATATTGGACATGAAAAGATCAGTAGTTTGGTAAAAAGTAGTCTTTGGAATGGCACAAAAGACATTTCAGTTCCATAAAGTACCTTTTCCCGACATAAAAAGGACTGAAAACTGAATTACCATGTAAAAGTTTAACTCAGTCCTCTATCATTGCCTATAAAATCCTATTTAACTGGTGACATATTAATTTAAAACCATTTTTAAATTGAAATGTCTTTTATAACTGAAAAAACTGCATTCCGGTGATAAAATAAAATGCCGTATTACAGTTAAATAATGCTTGTAGCAGTAATTTCAATCATCATAGCAGCCATAAGCAGAGTGACTGACGTGCATTAATTCTTGAGGGGTTAGTACTAAAGGAAATATATTATGGTCGTATACATCTGTAAATTATAATTTCCCTTGTTAAGAACCCACTTGTGAGTAATTCTTTTTTAAAGTAAAAAGATCCAGAGAGGCTGCTGACATTGATACGAGAAAAATATTTAAATAATCGTGGCATATAAGATCCGAAGCATGTGGAGTTAATTTCATCACAACTGCTGACATAAGCAGCCTTATAAATAACAATTAATTTTCCCAAAACAAGGCTCTGAGTTCAGCTTGAAGTGATGTTGCCACTTACAAATTCTAAATGGAATTAAGGGGCCTTGAGACTAAACAAGGGACCCAGGAAATGTTAGCACGATGTTTAAAGCCTTCAAAATTTTGAAGGAGGAATACTGAGCTATGCTTGCATGTAATATATTATTTTGCCCCACTTGGCAAGGCCAACTTGATAAAGGTCCTCCACTTGGTAGCTTTTTACAAATGAGCTTAGGCTTTTTGGTCCTAGAATACAGCTTCTTAGCCAATAAAAGGGATCTTCTCAAGATGCAAAATCCATAGCACATAAAACCACATAATCCTTAAGCTTCTTTGGATAAAACCACCAACGTAAACCTTAAGCTTCTTTGCAGTTCAGACTATCTTGCATAGTAAGCATGACAATGTGCAACTTTCCAAGATCCTTAATTAAATAGCTTATCTCTAAAAAGGTGTAGCCTACTTCTTACCTTGCTTAGGAATATTACAACAAAACAGAACAGCATTTTTAATCAGCCTTAGTAACCCTATCTTCAACGGAAAAATTCATCTTTTGTGCAAAACTTTTTGTTTCACTACTCACAGGTAATGGAAAAATGAAAGTAACAAACTGAATATCAACATTCAAATCGTAAAGTATTTTTGCTAAAAATATTAAACATCTTACATGGATTTCTTGCAGAAAGGGAAATTGGACCTAAACTCATCCAAAATGTCTTGCGCAGGAAAATCACCGGCAACAACTGCTACAGGGTTGTCATGATGATCATAAAGTGTCTGGGTGATTGTGTACAATGTGCGTCCTCCAAATTCACTACAATATGGGGTAGTCATGGCAATAAATTCTTTTTGCTGAAAAGATACTGCCCGACGATACCTGAAAGAAACGTGAGACCACATTTACTTCTTAAAATATACATTTTCATAACAGAATTTATTTGAATATTACGTGCTGTTAAATTTAGCTTATATATCTGCGCCGATAGGCGAGTCGGCATTCAAACAAAAGACCGAATAGCTGCCCGGATGACTGTCTAGTACACCTGTTCTCCATAAGGTGTGTTTCGAACGTTTTACCTCTTGTCAGAAATCTCCTTGACAGCCCACTAAGTTGTGGGGTAGGTAAGTATCCATACAATAAATTTTATCACGAAAATTTACATTATTTTGGATGAATCTTACCTACTGTTAAAGTTCGCTGATTCCCACACTGAGAAGAGGATGGTGGGTAGTGCAGCTAGACAAAATCTGCTCAGCCAGTCAAGCTAAAGGTATCTTGCATGAAACCCAAAACTCTCTTACCTGATCTGGAATCCTTTCTGGATCTTACTACCACCAGAAGTTGGATTCCATTCAGGGAGCAAGGTTGTCATACGTTTGCAACGAAAAGCAACCTTGCGGAGAAAACTGCTTTAATTCAGCCAGAATGAAACAGTAGTGGCGTGAGGGAACCCCTGTGCCTGGGCCCAAAACCCCTATAAAACGACAGTCACTAAAAATAAATACTTTTATGATATAAAGGTATGCTCCTATACAATATATGTACCTTCATGCTCCCAAAAAATATTAAAACACGGAATTTAAAACAAAAAAACCCAAGGGATATCTCTTTCTTCTGCTCATGAAAAGACTACCCGCTACTAGTAACGGACTAAGGGCTTTACTATTTTCAAACACGATTCTGCATACTTAGGCAGTGACTGAGCAAAACCAAATTGCACTTCTGCTGTGCTGCATTAAACCCATCCTCAAGCGACAAATTGTCTTAACACTAAATAAAGTTGAAACAGCTCTCACATTATGAATGTTTACCTTCAATAAAGGTAAAAGGTATGAGGCTAGTTCCACGTGCACAAAACAAAAGGTTAACGTTGCCTCCTCCAGGCTTAACCACTGACAAAGACAACTAGGTTTTCTAAAACCACAAAACAAAAAGTTAACTTTGCCTCTTTAGGCTTAACCTTTGAAGAAGACATCTAGGTTTTCTAAAACCACAAAACAAAAAGTTAATGTTGCCTCCTCTAGGCTTAACCATTGACAAAGACAACTAGGTTTTCTAAAACCACAAAACAAAAAGTTAACGTTGCCTCCTCCAGGCTTAACCTTTGACAAAGGTGTTCTAGGTTTCTAAAATAATAAAACAATCGCCTCTTCCAGGCTTAACCTATGTAAGTGAGTTTCAATTGCCACAACAGGACAGAGAAGTGTTTCCTCTTCTTCTCCACCAAAGAGGTTAAATTGGATTTCTTACAGTTCCCTGAAAACTTAGCCTTAACGTCATTCTCAGCTCTAAGGCAAAAAGATAAAATAGCATTCCCTTTACAATAGCTTTAAGGAGAGTGCTTACAATAAATTTACTCTTTTAACTGCCGATAGTGGTAGATAAAAGAAGGTTTCATAGTAAATAATTCAATGGAACTCATTCCAGAGGCTCAAAAGAATATGCAGATAAAATTTAGACCTGCATCTAGATTCCAGAAAGAGACAGATACTGAGTTGAAGGAGTTTCAGTCTCAATTGATCTCAACACCTTAAGGTACTGATCATCAGCCAGATCTAACAACACATGATGCAATACCGAGCAAAATACGGAATGATAACCTTGAAAGTAGAAAAAAAATCGTACTATATCTTAGAAAGCACAAAAACTTTGATGTCTACAAGGTTCCAGGTGCTGAAAATTCCTCTAGAATGGCATCCTGAGTAATACACAAACTGATGCTTCTGACACAAGGCCATGGTTGTTTTCCACTTGATTACGGATAGAACCCATGATACCTTTGAAAATCCTCTTATGGGGAGGAGACAGTCAAGCATCTCCAAGTGGTAAAGTGTGAAATGCAGAAGTTAGTGGAAGTGCATGGAATTCTGTAGTCTGAGTCGATTTCCTCATAATGGAAGGATAGGAGAGACATCCACCAAGAGAGCTAAAAGGTTAAAAAATCATTTGCTCTGAGGCTACTAGGGCTCTACAGGGGTCACTGGGCAATTCTTGAACTTAAAATTTGCTCAGTACTTCCTTAGAGCAGATAGAGGGGGGAAGGCTTACAAGTCTGAATCAGGATAGACTTAAAGAAACACATCCACTGCTCAAGACTGAGGACCCCAAAAGGAATAGTAATCGACTGGTTGTTCTTGTTCATCTGCATGCTAATAAGTCTACATTTGAGTGCTTCTCTAATCCCACAGCAACTTGCAAATGTAATGGTAATGGCCACTCTGTAGGTAGTTTTGTTCTTTCTGAATCCCTCAATTGCCAAAAACACTGTCCTTCCACAGAATGAATTATCAAACAAATATCATCATGTTGTTCATTTCACTCAAAGAAGCAAACTTTCCACTATGACTTTGTTTCTGACAAGGAATAAACCTGCTAGGCATCTTCGATGGTCTTTCCACTGCCCTGACATCTAGAACCTTTACCAGGTGTAGTGTTGACCATTCTATGTTGTAAGAAAGTGTAGTGACATTAGTCAAAATTCTTTGTTTCGTGTTACACGACAGAGGGGAAAAAACAAAACCTGGATGTAGGATTAAGAATAAAAATGGTCAACTCTTGGTTATAGAGTCCCTCCTACAGAACCTGGCGACATTGATGGTCCTGGATTACTTACAAATTTAATGAACATCAGCTGTAAGTCATAATCTCTTATGCTGAGACTGTAGTGTAATTGCGCTTGATATTCTGACAAAATCCTCAATGAGGCCATGTTTCCTAACAAAGAATGCCCTTACCACTTAGGAAGCTTCCTCCAGGGATAAAATTCTTCAAGAAGCAAGTGCCTATTCGTCTTCTGACAGACAAACCTGTAAATTTCAAGTATCATCCCCACTTCACCAGATAAGAATGAGGAGGAGTTAGGGAAATTGACTGAAAATCATAATGCACAGAGATTGAGCCAGGTGAACCAACAGATCCTTGGTCTTTGGAATACTGTCAACAGAATTGGCAAACATTGAACCAGTGACTCAGTAGAAAAGATTTCTTGTTCCTAAAAATCAACCCCATCAACCTATGGACAACACATTCCCTGTGAATACTTATAGAGGCGCTGTACATGAGCCCAAACAAAGTGCCCTGAACAGCAATACCTCCCTATAAATACACTTCCAAGGGACTTGCATCGACTGAGGATGTGCTGGTATGAGAAAAATGTCTCCTGCACGTCCATCAAAACATCTGATCATTCTTTTGGAAAGTCACTAGCCCCATGCTGGAAAAAACCAAAAAGCATGGGGACAGACACATAAAGTTATTCAGTCTCAATGTGTCCAACAATGACTGCCATTCTCCAGTTGCTTATGGAGCTAGGAAAAAGTCAGAGGTCAAATCCAAGCGAATTACTGCCTGGTCCATTTCATTCTCTCTAATTTACAACCTCCTACTAAAGAATGAGAGTCTTCTGCTGGAGAAGACAAAGGAACAGCTTTAGGAGACTAAGCCATTGGAGGGTAACTTAAAGGAATCATAACTCTCCTTCACTGCCTCCACCACATAAGGGTCCGCTCCTAAGTCTCTCCAAGCATGCCAAGGGGCTTGCAACTGGCCAACTACCAGAACCTGAGGGCTGAACTTATCCCTGAAAGGTATAAAATAAGACTTGTACCAATATATCCTCCCTTTTTGTCGTAACCTGTGCAGCATAAGCCTTTACTATAGGAGCATAAGTGTTCTCACTTCTTCCAAACTGAGTTAGTATAGCATGAGAACATTAGCCTGCAGCATCAGAAATGAGTTAAAATCTAACACTCTCCTTTGCTAAACTCCTGCTGGCACCAAAAACCCTTAAAGCTGGCTTCACAAACACCCTAAACTGGCGCCAAAAACACACTAAGCTGGTGCTTCAGCCTCTCTAAGCCAATGCTGAGAAGAGGCAATATACTGAGCAAAAGTTCAATAAAAGATAAAAATTTAACAATCTAAAGTGAGACTCCGTTTCAGTATGTCCAAATAACTTGTCAGTCTTGAGCTAACCTCTTCACAGGAGAGAAGAAAGAAACTGAATCATCTACTGAAGATGGTTTAAGCACTGATTAAATGGCTATATCCCAAGAAGCAATGCTCCATGACTTCAAAAAACTAGAAGACAAGGCCCAACAGACTTAAAGGAAGCTTTGTGTGCCCGAGCACAAGAAAACTTATGAAACGCGCTCTAATTGAAGGAGAAAACTTGGGTTCACTTCTCCAAATACTTCAAGGGCGCCAAAATACTCGAAGACAAGAGAGATCTATTCTCTATGTGGCTCTTTCCTCAACTAAATGAGGACATAGCAAAGCGCAATGCTCCAGCAAACACCGATCAACCCGAAGGAGATCCTCTGATTCAAACTATTCTTCTGCCAGAGGGTGACAGGAGGAGACAGCTGGCAACAGGAGGTGACAACTGGTGACAGCAGCTGAGTACCTGCATCGCATCCGCGACTCAATGAAAGGAAGACAGTCTGAAGCGACTCAGCTGAGTCCACACAAGGCAGCTGAGTGAAAGAAAACGAGGTGCCAAAAGAAAATGGGAAATGTTGGGAGGTGGGGGGAAAAGGGGTTACAATGACTCTCCTTCCTCGTCCAAAAACGAGTCAACATACTTGAGAGCATTCCCATATGACACATCCTTAGAAAGCTATGTAGCTAGAATAATATCTAACTTGGAAACAACAGAAGATACTGTATCCACGGTAGATTTGGAAAGAGAAACATTAATTGAGGGAGAAGTAAGAGATTTGCCGATAGCCAAAGAAAAAGTATGTACAGAACGAAAAGTGCATTTCGACAGAGAAAGAGGAATAAGCTAGCAGACAAGGATTTTGAGTGAGCAAAAGATGAAGAGATTGGTTAAACAATCGACTTAGTCAATATTACATCAGAATAAGTAAAACTCGTTACAGACACATTATTTTTAATAAGACTGTCCATACCTATATAATTAGTCCTATTGGTGCTAACAGCCTCACACTAGGTGCTGATGATGGCAGAAGTCGCATACATAATGAAGATTAACGTTTACCAAAACGATCTTTCAGCTAACGCATTATACAAGACCATGAGTGTGAAAAACAGAGAGACAGGTGCGGAGGGCACAGAACCACATCGCTCCGAGAACCGACCCTGTTCCCAGGCACCTGACTCTTCCAAATGTCGCAGGGCAGTCCTAGCCTTGGGCTATGGACAGGCGGGGGTACTGACCCCTTACGTCTTATAAGGGAATGATTGCACACTATGGGGGGACCTGGACCAGTTCCCTAAGCAATTCAGACAAATCTTGTACTGAACAAAATAAGGTTTATGTCCTGTTCTAAATTCTCATTATGCTTTTCCTGAACCAAAAGGGGAGAGGAAGGCAGGACTAAAGAGGAAACCTCAATACTAACTAAAGCATAAGCAATGGAAAAGCCTAGACTGAGTGAGTATGGATAACTACAGAAGAAGGACCTGGAGAAGGGGGAGAAATGACAAGTTTATAAACTGACCTAACTAATTGCTTCACAATCTAACGCTTCCCTACTCTTCCTATACTACTTCAGCAAAGTCCTTTGAAAACCCTTACTTCCTCACATCTATTCTGAAGACCACACTTAAAACCATTGCAGGCAGCGTAAACAGCGTGTATCTCCTAAAAGATCAACATTCTGTTAACACAGTAATCATTCCTACAGAGCCTGACGTTCTTAGCCTTGATTCCAGCGGAGGGATCCAAGGGAAAAATAAGTGTACAGTACTGTGATAGCAAACATCTGTGAAATACCAACAAGCACCAATACACAATGGTGGCAAGGAGAATTCTGACAAGAACTAAAGCATTCAAAACACACCTGGTGGAGAACAGGTGTACCAGACAGTCATCTGGGAACCATCCGATCTTTTGTTTGAATGTCAACTCGCCTATCAGCACAGAGATATAAGCTAACTTTAACAGTAGGTAAGATTCATCCCAAATAAATACTTTGCCTCTCATCTATACTTTAGGTTCATAAAATTGCATTTTGAATATGAGATCAATGAACTACAAATGACACAAACAATTATTCCACTATTTAGGAAAATTCACCAATGCGTATTTCTGTGATCGTAAGCCTGATGAAGAGATTTTCCGGGGAAGGATATGAAAACTCCATCTGCAGTGCCCATGTATCTAACGTATGGTTGATTGCGGCATATATCAATTTCCCTCCACAACTGGTCAGCTTTTCTTAGTAGTTTTACACTTCCATACAAATCTTTCTAAAAAAGAGAGAAAAAAAAATTATAAATTATGAAAAGAAATGGGCAATACTCACAAGGCAGTTCGCACTAGTATTTACCAAAGAGGGAGTGTACTGTTTTTTAAGATATCAAATCTATACCCAAAAATGCTGGCAGTTTAATGTACATTAACATACCCTTTCGAGATCTAACTAGATTTTTAAAATTTACTTTTAAAGCTCTGAGTTTTAACTCATTTTGGAAGATTTCTATTAGTACTAAGCTTTTATCTACTAGCCTTTTATACCAGTATTTTGTTAATCAAAAGCTGAGCTACCTGTTATTTCTAAAGTAACACTCTCCTCATGAACTTATTTTCTTGGTAATTTAGATTAAGCTAGCCTTACTTTGGCAAAGGCTCTTGGTCCTAAAGCAACCGCAGAGAAAATGTTTTCATAAATTTCTGAATGTTGTTCAAGAATCTTATTACAAATTATAAGGTCAAAATCCTTTGTTTTGAAAACTTATGGCTCAGTAATAAATTTGCACGGTCCTTGAATGATGTGTAACAGGATCTTTTTTGTCTGTATGCAAATAATTGCATAAGACGAACAGATCTACTTCCTGTGAAAAATTGCCACGGATTTCAAGAAAAGATACTTAAACAGTTTTCTAAAAAAAAAAAAAAAAAAATTGCCATATTAACAGTGCCATTATGTTTACCATTCAATGTTACCAGACAAACCTTCTCTGAAAGAAGAGTAGTACCAGGAGATGATGTGAACAATGTATAAAGCCACTAGGCCTCAGCTGACAACCTAGGTGTGCTGTGATGTACACCTTTGACAACTGGAATGTGGGGCAAGCAAGAGGACTATTAAGTATAGTTTGTGGGTCTTTTTCCTAGAGAAAAACTATTTTGTAATGTTTAATGGAAAACACCAGCTTATAGCGCTGGAAATAATTCAAGTGGGGAGGATTCAAGATGTGAAGTCCCCAAACTACTACAATGAGGTCCTTGGATTTGTAAACCATGCACATATTCCTGTAGGTTGGTCATTTAGAGTTCAAAACACCTTTAATGGAGATAAGTTCGTGTCTTTTACCAGCCTTTAAATGAATGTCCCACTTTTATAGGCGATCAATTCACATTACTAAATAACTTGACCCATAAGAATGAATAGGACAAAAATCTGGAACATTTTGTCATAAGAATGCTACTGTGTAATGGGGAATAATGGGGGAATGAGAGGTATGAATGATTGTTCCACTTGCCAAGAATCCTTTCCCAACAGAAGGGGCCATTTACTTCACTGCTATAAAAGCCAAAAAAAAAGATTATGTCTCCAGCTGTATCTTTTAATAAAACTGAGCAAATATTAGACATCTCCATGATCTGGACTTTAATGTAGCACTGACATCCAAGTTGTACTTAAAAATGACATTTGTTCATAAAGCTCTTATCTTATGATTACTGCCATCACAATGAGATAATTCACTATCCAGCATACTTTCACTGGCTCTAATTGCTTTTCCTGAACAAAAGGGCGACTATTTTTATGACAGGTCTTAATTTTCCCGTGGATACAAAACCCTGCTTTTTCATTTTATGTTCCTGAATTTTTGAGGATACAATTTTAAGACTAATTGGACAGTAAAAATATAAGTGTACAGAATCATGATTTGTCACAGTATGGCAAAATGAGCCCTGATGCATTCATGAGTCTTTTGAAGTTTGAGTCTTTGCAACAAAGCCAACATCAAAGGCAGACAAATTTAATTCCAGCCTTTTGTGTTAGTAACTACCTGATAAAGTGTGAAGCTCACTAACAAATCATAAATATGTGACTGCAAAGAGTCAAGAAAAATGGGTACCTCTTTCAGGTATTATTGAGCAGGATGTTTGATAGTGGCCTCCCTTATGTACGATAGGAAATCTGCTAGATTTGGAGTAGTAGCAAGGTCTAGACTAATGTTCCTTCTACTACAGCAGCTACACAGAATTTCCACTTTGACTGATAATCAAACTGTAGGGATCTTACATGGTTTAGCAATTCTCCTAGCTGCTCTTCAAAAATCCTTATTCTATTTGAACTATTATTAAAGAACTTACAGGCATGATGATACAGCATACCTAAGATCTGATGAAAATATTGACAATGTAGTCATTTCAAAAGGGTGTCTAGCTGAGGAAATTTTTGGATCTGTCTACCATTAGGAAGAGAAAATCAATAGGCCACTCATCATTTGCCAAGAAGGGGACTATTAAAATTATTTTGATGTTTTCTGGAAGTCATCATTTTTTTCCATGACTCTCCTTAATACCAGATAAGGGATGAATATGTAAACATCCCCAATGTCCCATGGATGCAAAAATGCATCCACTCTCCTAACTGCTGAGCCTAGCAGGACCATAGAAAATGCTGAATAACCTTTTGTTGTTGTTAGTGGTGAACAAATCCACCACTAAGGATCTCCAGAGAAGCAACGGTTTCTTGTAAATGCTGGGGTGGACTGACAACTCTGTGGTAGAACATGATTTCCATGCTTTAGCTGTCAAAGTATTTTGTTTCCTAGGCCTTGGGACAACATTCATTTCGTGTTCCTTATCTGCATGAAAGCCCAATGACATAACCTTTCTGACTCTGTGTTATCTTAACTATGTCCAGCATGTACTGCTTGAAAGTTTGTGTGCCAGGAAACAAGCTTTAAATTTCAAATAGTTTGTGTGAATGTTTTCATCCAATATAACCAGATGCCTGATGCCTGAAATTCCAATACATTGACTTTTGTTGAGGTGTCTGAGAATAGGTGAACTTTTGGGTTAGGAGGAATCAGTTCTACTCTCCTTAGGTTGTTTGGGTCCTGCCACTATTATAGACTTCCTATCGACTTATTTGTGAAAATTACAGAAATTTTCTACCTTTACCAAGACTGATCATGACCTCTTTAGGTGAAACTGTAGTTGAATTCTGAATTGTAAGTAATGGAACATCTTTCCTAGGGAGATCATTGCTTTATAAGAAAGTGTCATAGGCCTGTATGGACACCGAATCAGGAGAAAGTCTTTCAATATTGCAAAGGATCTTCAGATTCTGTTCTCGTCTGGTCAAACCAGAGCTTTGACTGTGTTGGTCTCTTTGCCAAAAAAGATAGCCTTTACAGTTGATCTAGGTCTGAATTCTCCCAGTCAGCCTCAAAACGAGGTTCCAGAATATTTGAAAGAGACTCATTGTGTGCTGACAAAGGATCTCTAGGCTGGACACCTATATCAATCAGTCATCCAGGTATCTTCTCATGTTTTACCCGATTCCTTTGTGCCTAGAATGTTGCTGCCACTAGAACTCAGGTAAAAACCTATGGGTTGTGGCCAGTCCAAACCAATGCCTGTACCAAAGAAGGAACTTTTTAGAATTTGGGTCACAGAATCATGGGAACATTGCACTGGTCTGATTATGTGAGACTTTAATAGAATTGCCACTCACTCGAATCATAGACTAAAGGGTGACCAGAATCTTTCTGATAAGTGCTCATAAAATTACTAAAGAATTCAAGCTGTTCCTCAGAAAAACAGTCTATTACCCAAGGGTGGCTCAATTTTCCAACTGAATAGCATTTCACTTTGCATCTAATGAGGATAAGCGGGTCTTGTACCTGAAAATGAGTGACCTTAAACATGAAAATAAGAGGGACTTGTGCAGCTCATGTCCTTTAAAGCAGAGCTCTTTAATGCCTTATTTTATGAGCAGCTAGATTATGCAACTTATTATTGGCCTAAAATTGATGAGTGGCTTAAGTTCCTGTAAGCTGTGTGGCTCAGTTCTGGGCCCTTTTGAGTACATGGCTCAATTATATATCCAGTAAACAAAAATAAGTTAGAATCTTTTGTAAATGAGTGCTTAAGGCCCTGAGAGTATGGGCTGCTTTATAGCTAAAAACCAGCTCAGTTAATGCAAATGTGAGTGGCTTTGATGAACTGGTACTAACCAAGACACACATTCTTTCAGTAATTATTGAGTAGGTCAGATCCTCAGTAACTGAGTGCCTTGGAATATATGAGTGGCTCAGGTCCTCAGCAGAAGATGAGTGCCTTGGAAAATATGAGTAGCTTGGGTGAGTGACTAGTCAGCTGGTACTAACTAGGCCTATTTTTCATCAGTAACTAATGAGCAGCTTGGACTCATTGTAAGTGAATGGTTTCGTCCCTAACAAAATGAGTTATTAAGAATAACATTAGCAGTCAGACTTCTTAGAAGAGGAACAGCTCAACAAATGCCAAGGTTAACTGGTGCTGAGTGGGTTGAACCTACTGAGGATAAACGAATTTGTGCTTCAGCATGGGATTGGCTTGAGTGTGCTGAGCAATCAATGAACAAAACAGAGTCAAGGATAAATTTTTATCTGATCTGTCAGGATATCTCCAAATATCTTTGTAACAGAACATAAGCAGCAATAACCAGCACTGGTGCTCTGTGCTAAAATGCTACTGCAGTTCAGGCATGAATGAAAGTTGCATATTCAAGGTAATTTAATGGTCACAGTGTCACTTGTTGGCTGTGAGAAAGGAACCTGACTCAGGTATCTCTGGGCAGCAAGAATTGACGGTGTTGAATCTGAGACCAAAAGTAAACTGGAAAAAGCAAAGAGATTCTAATAATATCTCCACTTACTATACTACTAGCATTAACTCTCAAATTATTTTAAATATTAAAACAGGTAATGTTATTAAACCAGCACCCATGGCTGCAACATGCTGACTATAAACTTGAAGGTCCCTGGCACTAGTTGCTGAATAATTATTGCAAGTCTACGCTTGTTACTATCCAATAGTCTTAAAAATTGACAATATATTTTTTTATAATAATAAAATGCTTAATCAATCTAAATATGGTGGATAAGAAATCCACCATATTTGAATTGATTTTGCTCTCAACACTGGACATCTATGGAAAGGTCTCAATATCAGACACCTATGTTTACTGTTCAACTCAAGTTTTGGAGTTTGAGGAACAGACTTGAGTTCTTTCACAACGTTAAAGTGCTTGTGTCAACAATTTGAAAGGGAAGTGCCCACTAAACCAGTCAAATCACCTTGTTGGGATCTGTCACTTACTGGAGCAGTCCACCCTAAACCCTCTTACAGTAAACTCCCCGTATTAGCATTCTCATGATTCGTGGGATTTTCTCTGGAACCTGTCTATAAATTATTTGTGGGAAAATTCACCAATTTGCAGATTTTTTCTTAGAGCAATATTAGCCGAGACGAGAGTAGCTGCTACTCCAGGTACTCAATGATAATTAGGAAGTCGACTATTCTTACTGAGAGTTTTTAAAAGTCTAATATTGTCTGCATGATAGTTTAAAAAAATTTGGTTATGGTATCTGTTGCGAATTTTTCCCCACGACTGGGAGGGTTCTAAGTCCCAGATGGTATGGGACTAAAATGATCAGGTCTGAAGGGCGCAATCAGCAAACATTGAAGTGAAGGTCCATCAAGATCAGGTAGGGTTTTACAGTTTTATTTAAAAAATAGACTACTTAAATTTAACATACATGAGTCACGAAAAGACTGACCCCATCACACTTGTCCATACTAAAGATGAAGTGATTAAAATAGTCGGCACCGATCAGCATGTTCACATTTTTCAACATGTCATTACGAACTTCCTCATCCGCCATCTTGTACCCTTTGTTTTGCAAATGATGTTTTACATTAACTAAATCCATGTTGTAGATGGGCGTGTCCACATTGTCATCGACTATCAATTTTGTCCTTATTATCCTGTTTCCTATCCGAACTTTACGTGAAACTAAATCATATTCGCCATTAATAACATTAGATCCAAATGGTGCAATACTAAGGGAGACTTTCTTTATTGCTGGCAACTTTAATTTCTGGGCTAGCTGACTTGAAACAAAACTACGTTGGCTCCTGGTGTCTAAAAACGCTTTGGTCAGAGCCTTTTGTCCTTGGGTGCACAAGATGGCTGACGCGGGCAGTAACAGTGTCGACGGTAGGCCTGAGTCAGATGCATTTACTGACTTCGCATTGACACAGGGTTTTTCATCACTCTTTTTCTTCTCACTCTACTTATGTTAGAACCCTCGAGATTTCTATTTCTACATTGGCCTTTTACTGGCTTAGATGCGACATGGCTTGATGACTGGCACGGAACATTTACGTTGTTGACTGAGACTTGAAAGCATTATTACTACAATCAAATTATGATGTCTACCATTACACAATTTGCAATTCTGTCTGTTACATTGAATGCTACTATGACCTTTGCCTAGACATTTAAAGCACCTACGGGAATATATTAAGTAATCCACAACTTTATGATATACATCACCTTGAGAGAGCTTCTGATTAATCAGACTCATGACCATTCCCTGCCCCACATCTACTGTACTCAAGCGTTTAATTTGCTCTAACAACACAGTCAATTCGATGTGGAAATTTTTCAAATCCACATGGTTGAATTTTGGAACAAAGATATTGGCGAGTCGCCGGTGCAAAACAACTAATGTTTGCTGCTGGTTACCATAGTAACGTTCCAACAATCCTAATGCAACGTTGTGGTTAGCAGCCATTACACTTACAGCCCTGACTACGCTAAGCGGTTCTTTCTCAAGGGCACCAAGCAAATACATAAATTTAGTTACGTTATCTAAATCAGTAGGTCTGTTAACGATTACAGTCCGTTAGTCCGAAGGCCCGATAGTCCGAAGGCCCGATAGTCGAAGGTCCGATAATCATAGGTCTAAGCCGGCATTCCGAGGCAAGCGCCCCCACCCCGCCTGATTAATCCCCGCCTCCATGGCTAATACGGCAAAATTGTAACCAGTAAACACCCTAGGGTACGTTATGTTGGTATTTTTATGGGTGTTTACTGGTTACAATTTTGCCGTATTAGCTATGGAGGGGTGGGGGGCTGATTACAGTCCGTCGGACTATCGGGCCTTCTGACTTTCGGACTATCGGACCTTCGGACTATCGGGCCTGCTGACTTTCGGACTATCGGACCTTCGGACTATCGGGCCTTCGGACTATAGGGCGGTCACCCTGTTAACGTGAACATCAAACAGTTCTCTAAAGATAGTGTATTTGCTAATCTCACCATTAAACGCAGGTAAAGGAAGTTCTTTCAACTTCGGCAATCTAGTCCATTGCTGCGATACGCTAGGAAGGAATTCAATTCTGGTATGAAGGGCAATTCCATTATTCGCTCCATTGAGCACTTGACGAATTGACAATTCAAAGCTTGAGTCCAATTTTACTGTACTAGTCAAATAGAAGTTTCTCAACATTTGCTCATCGGCTTTAATGTGATCAATCAGGTTTTGGTACATTGCCATAACAAGTGTCTCCAATAGTTCACAATGGGCCTCAGCCACCACATTGGTCAGTAAAGCAACTAGTGAACTGGCCTGCAAGTTACTTGCAACAGCCATGTTGTTTCAAGTCATGTCAAAATTCTGCTTTACAAAAAAAAATGCTCGCCATACCCTCTGGAACTCTATTATCCCCTTGTCACTCTCGCCACTTTCTCAGCCAACATGAAAAACCATCATTTGCGGGATGTTCCTGATGCTTGCTGATATTGACCATCCGGTTCAAAGGACTAAATGTTGCGAACTTTTTCCCACGACCAGGGAGGGTTCTAAGTCCCGGATGGCATGGGACTAGGATGATCAGGCCTGAAGGGCACTATCAGCAAACATCGAAGCGAAGGTCCATCAAGATCAGGTAGGGTTTTGCAATTTTATTAAAAAAAATAGACTACTTGAATGTAACATACATGAAACTTTATGCACACCCTTAAGGACCACGTGGTCAGGTACAAGGAACAACTCTGGAAGCTATACAAAACCCCTAAAACTAAAAAAATAGGCTTCTGAAAGTTACAGTTTTATACAAAACTTATTTCTGAATAATCAGGCTATACTTTAACCGAATATCAACTATATCAAGCCTTGGATGGCAAAAATGCAAAGGGATTAAATTACCAAACTAAATGAATTGGCTCTTGACTACAAAATGAACAACTTGGCTGGGAGAGTGACGACATGGAGAGTGCTCAGCTTGCCTCAATGATATGCCCTCAAGAAAGACGCATATCGCCCCTCTGGATGTCTGGTCGTCACCTCGGTTCCCTTTCAAAATTTCTACATAGGTTATTTTATCAAAGAATGCATTTGAATTATTTAAAAGAGAGCCTCTCCGATATTCATGATACTGCTAATACCAGCAATTCGCCGGACGCAAATAATACTCGAACATATTTACAGAAAAACGAGAACCACGAACTCTGTCACCTGCTTACTACTCCCCCTCGCTTATCCAGCACGTTGTGAAGGATTGTCGAGAAAAACCGGATCCAGTTTTTTCACGACAGTATCGATGAAAAGATGAATAATTTTCTTATCTTTATGTTCAGTTTTTGTTATCATAATATTAATACTTTTCACGAAGGAACGCTGAGAATTTCCCAAAATATACTGAAAAATTTGTTAGAATGTAATTTCGATAGCAATTTTTGCTTCATAAAACACTAATATTCTATTTTTTCCTCTTCAAATATGTTCCCCCTTAACCTGTGAATATCATTTTCTATTAATTGACAGATATCATACTCACATAATTGAATTCGAAGCCGTTTTTGTCAAATAATACCAGTCACCATATTCTAAATCAGCTGCGTTCATTTACTTGGGAAATAAAGAACGCTCTGTACCGACCTCTAAACAAGAAAAATGCCATTTACAAAATTACTTATTAATTATTTCTTCTTTTCCTGAAACAAATCCTTAATGGGGAGATCACTGATATAAGAATTTTGTTATACATAAAATAAAAATATAGAACAGAACAAAAATGTTGACATAACCATAAAAGAATACATAAAAGGTTTTGTAACTACTGCGTATGGAATCATACAATCCAGTTGTTTACAACGAGTGTGCAAATTTCCTCACAGGTCCTCTGCCCGCCCTGCCAGACCTAAGGTCGATCAACTCGGTAGGAAATAGAGAGAGAGAGAGAGAGAGAGAGAGAGAGAGAGAGAGAGAGAGAGAGAGAGAGAGAGAGAGAGAGAGAGAGAGAGAGGATGTATATATATATTATATATATATATATCTTCTTCTTCTTCTTCTTTTAACGTGCTTTTATTCCCATTTTTTGTATGGGGTAAGCACGATGCCTTCTCTTGAAGGACTTTTTGATTTGGCTTTGGGGTAGACCTGTGGTCTCGATCGGCTGCCCTGCCTGACATCGCTTAAACCCCGGTACGTATGTTTCATGTATCATACCCGACCCAACGCCCTTTCTTCCCAGCAGCGAGAAGTTATTGCGCGGGTATGGCGAGAGTTCGAGACGTGTGAGATGTTTGTTATGTTTTTAGAAGGTGTTGTAGTGGCTTTGTTTTGTTTTGTGTGTGTATTTAGTCTGTAACATCCATTTGCTTTTTAAGCAAACCTATCCGTTGATTACATATATAATCCCGGGATGTCTACACGGATGGCAAAGTGTCTGCCTCTCTGATCAGTCGGCTGTGGGTTTGAACCAGCGCCACAGACCTCTACGAAGTCTGAAGCTGCTGCTGTAACCGACTGAGCCATCGAGGCTCTATATATATATATATATATATATATATATATATATATATATATATATCCTATATATATATATATATATATATATATTCTATATATATATATATATATATATATATATATATATATATATATATATATATATATATGTATGTATATATCCCTCCATTTCCTACTGAATTGGTCGACCTAAAGTCTGGGTCTGGCATAAGTATAGAGTAGGTATAGATTCCATGGGATCATACACATGATGCACACAATCACATATATGTATATATATATATATATATATATATATATATATATATATATATATATATATATATATATATTATAAGGTGTTATAATATATAAAACCATTCTACAAATGTAATATGTGTCTCTGCGAAAATGTTGATGTTTTGCTTGCAGATTTGTCATTTGTTGTGTGATATGATTTTAAAATGTCTTTTTCTTACAGATAAATTGTGTATCATGTGATCTTAAAATGTTTTGATATGTTTTTTCCATTTGTTTAATATATGGTGCAGTATATGAAAATTGTATACCGAGTGTTAATGTGCTGTAGAGTGAGGGAGAGATATTTTTTGGAACCATTGTCGCTTAGCCAGCTTCCTGTATTTACTCAAGTGTTTGGAGAAAGGCCGAGGCCCTCTTGTGTTTTCTGACGAGTTTGACAGCTATCAGCAGATTGCCTGTTACGCACGCATTTGTTCTGTGTGCCAGTTCCATGGTTATTAGCTGTGGCTATGCCTATTATGTTTTCATAATCTGAGAAAGAGAGAATGAGTAAGTGAGAGAGATGAAGTTGACATGTTGACAGCGAGCCAGAATTGGATCCAAAAGCACTTCCTTCTGTTTGTTCAGGTGTTTGAGTGAACAGCGGATGGTGTCAATCATTGATAAGAGCTCTGGCATATTTCCTTCTGGGCCTTGGAGTTCCCTGTATGTATACCGTACATGTATACCTGTATGGATAATGTGTGTACACTTTATGTATCATATATTCTGGGAGGGCTTGAAGATAAAAGAGCAGTACTGAACCAGAAACACTCAGTCAGGAAAAGGGGTTCCTGGGATAAGCTTCTGTCTGTCTGTCTGTCTGTCTCTCAAATACCAGTCATGTATAAGGGTGTTATACTGATTGCTTTCCTGTTTGTAAAAGTTTTGTTAAACTCACGCAAGAAGTGTATTCATTTTGTAAGAGGTGATCTAAGGTGTTTATATTGTACAAACATTGTGAAAATGTATTTTACTATTTTCTGCTGAAAAAGGTAAGGTTCTTACTTGATATGTTTTGTGCTGTTATTGTGATAGAGAATTATTATTTTGATAAGAGGTGGATAATATCTCTTATTGTGAGTTCTAATGTGTCTTGCTGCTAATTACATATCATTGTGTATGTCATTGTGACTTGGCAATGTTGTCTTTGACAAATTCTTAGAAAGACATGAGTTTAACCTTTTTTAAAAGTGAAGGTAATCTTTTGAAAGACTGATGTAATCTTTAAACATATTTTTGTCTTATGAAATGGCTGTTGGTATATTTCCATTTTTGCATATTTCAATCTTATATGTCTGTGTTATATTATTATAATTTTATAATTAGTGTTTTACAAAGTTTTGTGCTGGTGATTACTTAGCATTTTGTTAGTGCATACTTATTATTGAGATTTCAGAGAATACTTATATGGATTCCAGTCAGTAATATTTTGGTGAACACGTGCGTTGAGTTTAGTTAATCAGGTGTATGTTTAAAACTTGAGTGATACTTAACCTGTTAAGCGTCACCCACGTAATAATACGTTTACTGCGATCTACTCGTGTTCAACGGGATATTACGTTCAAGACTTTAACTCTGCTTTTCAAGCTGTCAGCACCGTAATAATACGTTTACTTGTATGGAAAATGTTGAAACATCATTTGGTAACACTCTCAGAACACGTAAGCTGTAATTGATGACTTATTTCCTCCTGGCAACTCTTTTCAGTTGGTCGCTTGATGCCTAGATGACTATTTTTTTTTTCAGTACGCTTTTTTTCAGAGACAACATGGCTTTGACGTCGTTCTCAGTGAATGTCACAAAGAGGAGGCGTATGTCTTCAGGTGAGATAAATCAAATCCTAGATGAGGTGTCTGATACTGAAGACATATTTGATGATGAGAGCTCTAGTTCTGAATCCTCCATGATGAGGATATTGAAGAAACAAACTTTGCTTCCAATAGCGGAAGTGAAGATGACTTCTCATTGCCGAGTGACTGGACTCCGAGAGAGAGAGAGAGAGAGAGAGAGAGAGAGATATCCCTTTACTTTTGTTGCTGATCCCGGCGTGAAATTTTCAGTTGAGGATAAAGAGAATCCATTAGAATTTTTGAGAAATAATTTGATGATGAAATCATTGATTACCTCGTGAAAGAAACAAACAGATTTGCAAATCAGTTTCTAGATGAGAATGTAGAACATTTGTCTCCACAATCACGAGTACATAGATGGATTGTGTGTAGCCCCTGCTTTAGAGATTGGCATACAAAAGAATAATAGTGCATGTATGTACAACACTTTTCATTCAGTATTTTGTAGTCTTATGAAATAAAATAATAGTAGTAGTAATAGTTTTTATCCTATCATTTAATAAAATTCCTGCTCTTAACTACAGTACGAATTATAAGCATAAAAATCAATATTAACTTTGAAAAACTATCGTCAGTAATATGACCGCTAATTGCAAGAAAAAGCGTGATGATGTTTAGCGATCCGGGGACGCTTAACAGGTTAATGGTTTGAATCTTACTTAACCAAACTGCTTTCTTAATAAATTACAGTTTTGTGAATTAAACTTGATTAAGAAACACTTAAATTTTACACTGTTTTCGGGTAACAGTAAATCTTTTTTGAGATTGTGAACTCTGCATATAACTTTTGAACTTAGAAATAAATTTGTCTGTTTAAAGTTTTAAAAGCACAGTGTTTCATTTTGACCACTAGTAATTAGAGAAATTAGTGAATGTGTACAAGATATGTGATATATCTGTTTGTTCACCTGAGACTTATCTAGGTGAAATAGAACCAGGGAAACAGTTATAGTGTTTGTTGAAGTGATGCCCATTTTCCACTAGTCTGTTTATAGCTTGTTAGTTGTTACCTCACCCATAACTTGATAAAGTTACATTGATTTTCTCAAGTGATAAGTAAGTTTATGGGATTACTGTACCTTTAGAGCATTCAGTCTTAATAAATTTGTTATGAAGTTTCAAGTATCTGGTCGAAGTGAGGTAACTTTTTGGTATTATTATTTGTGTAATAACCAGGTACTTGATCATTTCGTGACAAATGATTTGTTGGCCAGATCTGGGAAATTAAGGAACAGGATTAAATGTGATTGAATGGGATTGAACCCAGGATCGAACTGTGATAAAATATTTGATGACCAGATCTGGGAGAATTAGATAAATGGTTTGGTGCTCATCATCCGGGAAGGACTAAAGAGAATATCACTCTGGTCTATGATTTATACTGGTGGTGTTAGGAATATATTTTTGATAGTAGAGTAACCATATAAGTGTTTTGAAGTGTATTGTAAACTCTTTTGTTGAAGTTCAGGAATTTTTGGCCGCTCCAACCATCAGAAAGTTATCTAAATCTCACCTGAGGGTAATGTTACTTTTGATATGATTGAGGCACAAGTCAAGTGTTTCGCAGTCCAGGCATTAATAAGCTCTGGTAAAGTAAATGGAGAGTTAAGGGAAGCATATGAATTGTTGAATGCAGCTGAGGTAGAATTTACAAATAAGCCGAGGCAAGAGAATGAGAACGGTGATGTACAGGCAGAACTTAGAAGTGTAGAATCAGAAGAATTCTGGGGTAGACTGAAGCTGCTAGAATCTGAAGAAAACTTACTTAGGCTGCAGATACAGGCTGATAAAGAAAAAGAAGAAAGAGATAAAGCAAAAGAAGAAAGAGACAGAGTAAGGAGGCGAGAAGAAGAAGAAAGAGAAAAAGCAAAACATGAAAGGGAGTTGGAGTTAATCAGAGCTCGATCCATACTACCTGTAAACCCATATGACTATATCCAAGGTAATGCAGACCCTGTGTTTGATGTAGTAAGATTACAGAAGTTAATTGCAAAATTTACAGAAGCTCCAGATGAGTTTTATTATCACTTTGAAAAAGTGGCTTCGGGTATGGGATGGCCAGAGGATAAATGGTCAGTTTTGTTACAGAGTGTTCTCATTGGTAAAGGAAGAAGCGCCTACTTAGCCTTATCAGCTGATCAGTGTAAACAGTACAAGGTACTCAAACACAATGTGCTACAAGTTTACCAGATGACCCCTGAATATTACAATGAAAGATTCAGACCTTTGAAGAAGGATGACAAGATGACTTTCTTGGATTATGCCTATAAAGTAAGGAAATGTTTTAAACGATAGCTAGAGGCGGCTAAAGTTAAGTCTATGGACGAACTTGAAGAATTAGTGGTCTTAGGGCAATATCTAAGAGGAATTCCTGAACATATAAGAGCTTATTTGAGAGAGAGAGAGGTGAAGAAACTTGATAAAGCTGTTACTCTAAGTGAGGACTATAACATAATATCTAGCAAAAAGAATTATAATGTTAAGTACCAGGACCAACAATTCACAGGTTATAGGTCTCAGTCGAATTTTAAGAACAGTGCTGTGAGAAACCCCTCTAATAACTATACCAGTACAAAGCCAGGATATGCCCCACAGCAGTGGAATGTTAAACCCGCCCCTTCTAGTCTATTCTCAAGACAAGTGCAGAAAACTAATGTTGTTTGCCACAAGTATGGAAGAGTAGGACATTATAGTCGAGATTGCTACAAAGTGTACCAGCAGACTAAACCAGTTGGACAGGTGATAAGAGGTAATCAAGTAAAGCCAACTACGAGGAACTGTGGGAAAAAATGAAATGAGACAAGCAGAGTGCTTAGCAACCAGTGGAAATGCAACTTCCAGTAGTGAGTGGCTGAATAGTGAGGAGGCTTTTAAGCCATGTATCTATGAAGGTATGCTAACAACTCCTTCTTTGAGTGTACAGGTACCAGTGAAGATATTACGTGATACAGGAAGTAATCATAGTGTGGTAGTTCGCGGTGCTCACCCACAGTTGGAGAGGAATCTCATCGGTGATTCAGTCATTTTGAAGGGTATAGGAGGAGAGGAAGTAACTCCTATATGCTGCTTGCATTTGTCATGTGAATTAGTGACAGGAATTATTGATTTTCCAGTAAAGGACTCACTAGCTGTTGAAAGTGTGCATGTTTTACTGGGTAATGAAGTTGGTGGTATTACCTTCGTTCCTTGTCCTATAGTGACAGACAAGCCGTTAAGGATTAGTCCTACGATAGAATTAGAGAAGAAAAAACCCTCACCTATTTCCAAGTTGTGTAACGACCAGGAGCATGAAGAGAACTGAGCATAGAAGTGAAGAAACTGAAGATTTACCTGCACCAGAAGGATCTTTGAGCTTAGAAGAGCTGTTCCAGGAAAGTGAAGTTTCCCCTAATGTCAGTACAGAAGAGATTCTTGAAGAAGAGGAAAATCCTACTATTGGTAAAGAGACTTCGAGTAGTCAAAGTGTTCCTGAAGACAGTAGTGAAACTACAGAAGCAGAGTTAACAGATATTGAGAGTTCAGCCCTTGAAGTTGGTCAAGTGACTAGAGAGAAATTAGTGGAACTGCAGAAGAGGGATACAACGTCGGCTGATCTGTTCTTCAGAGTTGTTGAACAAGAAGAAATGCAACAAACTTCTACTCGTTATTATCTAAAGGAAGGATTGCTAATGAGGAAGCATCGACCTGCAGATATACCAGGAAATGCTGAATGGGGTGAATATCATCAAATTTTGATTCCATATCCATTGAGGAAGCAAGTGGTAGCAGTAGCGCACGAGTCTGGACATATGGGAATTAGGAAGACTGTTGAGAAGGTTATGAAGTATTTTTTTTGGCCTGGACTACACAAGGATGTATACCTTGTATTAAAGCCTTCAAGCCCTCTCTACACTGCCCACCTCCCCCGCCACTCCGAGTTGCATGAACACAGATGTCTTGTCTGTTTGCTTGTATTGGTCTCAACCTCAATGGACCTATCCAGGTAGAAGGAGGGATAGGCTATGTCCTGTTTGGTAAGTTGCATGAGCAGCTGAGCCGTCTACTTAGATTACTGTTCGACCCTCGACGCTACCAACTTCATCTTATGTTCAGGAGACTCGTTGTGATGCATGGGTTGCCCTGTAGTATCTACAACCAGACCTTCTGCACCGCCAGCACATTCCTACAAGACATCTTCGATGAAGGTGAAACTCGACAGTTCCTGTGTGAGCGTAGGATACAGTGGCATTTCCAGACTCCGTGATCTCCATGGATGGGAGGATTCTTCGTGTGCGTAATCAGGGTTGTGAAACACCCTCGAAGTATCTTTCAGGTCAAAATCTTCAACGAGGAGCAGGTCTGTACATTAGTCAAGGAGGCAGAAGCAGTAGTAAACAATAGGCCTCTTCTGTATACTGGTGATAGCCGGGAAGACAAAGTTCTTATGCCTTCTCATCTGATTCAAGGATTCGTGATCCAACTGATGTCACCTGTTGTGCTACATGAAAATATGTATTGCACGCTGATGACGAAGCAGATGCATCATCAGTATTTCCGCCTCACCGACACCCTGGCAGATGGAGTACTTGAGTTCATTTCATGAGAGGCATGACTTCTGTGTGGGAGCTAAATCCTCGCTGACTATTGGAGACATTGTGTTAGTGAAACTTGACCATAGAAAACAGTACGCTCTGTTATTGTACTCTATGAAGGGGGAAAAACTTTGCGACCAGTTGAACACATCATTCCCCTTGAAATGAATGCGTGCAAGGATAGTGAGAATGTAGAAAATGACACAGATAATGAACACATCCATGAAGTGAATGAGAAAGAGGACACTGCACAGAGTGTGGAAGTGGACGAAGGAGAAAGTGTAGAGTCTTGTGAGAATAGTGAGATCACACAGAGAGAGATGGGACAGTTAAGTGAACGTGCATAACAATTGGACACTGATACGCATGAGCGAGCAAGACCAAAAATAAGGACAGCAATAGCCCAAAGACTTAGAATGCAGGAATGGGTTAAGAATGATGATATATAATGTAATGTAAAACCCCAGATAAGACTTTGTGGAGGTTGTAGCAAAGTTAGAGGGGACTTGAAGTGATAGGAAATGGGTGTTATCAGTGTTGTTGCTTCGTGCTGCCGAAACGCGGTACACAAGCGTGTTTGTGTAATGTCATGTAAACTCCTTTGTACGACATGAATTAGGTGTCAGTAAGTTTTGTGAGAGTGATTACTCTCATGTCTGGTTATTGTAAGTCTATCGTGAGCTGCCTTTCAATTGTAGCACTGCAATTGAGTGCAGGCCGTGACGAACCTCCGATCTTCAAGCCTCACCTGCTTAACCTTCCTATTGCTGTCCCATTCGGCCAGAAATTCTAGTGTGGAGTATGTCGTGAAAAAATTGGACCCGTTTTTTCTCGACAATCCCTCACAACGTTCAGGATAAGGGAGGGGGAGTGGTAAGCAGGTGGCAGAGTTTGTGGTTCTCATTTTTCTGTAAATATGTTTGTGTGTTATTTGTGTCCGGCGAATTGCCAGCATTAGCAGTATCATGAATATCGGAGAGGCTCTCTTTTAAATGATTCAAATACATTCTTTGATAAAATAATCAATGTAGAAATTTTGAAAGGGAACTTTCGACCGTTTGCGCAAAGGTTCTCTTCAGCCAACAAAATCAAAATACTAGTTTTTCTTAAAAAGACACGTTGAGAAGAATTTTGGTGATAGAGAGTTCGAAGTTTTCTTGGATCGACTATCACCAAAATTCTTTTCAACGCGTCTTTTTAAGAAAAACTAGTATTTTGATTCAGTTAACTGAAGAGGACGTTGCGCAAACGGTCGAAAGCTCCCTCGTTTTTATCCCCTTTTTGTATATTTTTGTATCTTAAAATATACAATTTATCAATTATATTGTTGTGGCTTTTTTACTCATTAAATATAACAGTATCATCGTCACTATCGCCCCCGACGGTGCACGACATAAAATGTCTCTGAAATCTTACCACTCACGTATTTCCTTTATCTTCAGATTACTGCCTCATATTCTCACACAAGAAAATCTGGGTCTTCCGTTTCCTCTGGTGCCTTCAGGAGATTACTTGACATCATCACTTACTCTTTTCTCCGGCGTGGTGCGAAAGCACCAAAAGCATCTCCATTTCATATATATATAGATGTTGAACTTCTGTAATTTTCCTTATAAAACTATTTTCTATCTGTTCTACCATCTGCTTGCTGATATTCTATTCTTCTTACGGCTTCATTTTCAAAATAACAAAATCTTCTAGATGTTCTTAGAGCAATAAAGATCGTATTACACTACTATGTACTCCTACTTTTGTACGTAATTTCAGTCTCTTTGATCTCCATATCTTACTCAGCCCGTCCATTGCCTGCTTTGCCTTTGTATGTCTTTCACTAAATTTTCCTTCAGAGAACCTGCACAGGACATTATTGTTCATTAATATTTGAAAGACTCAACTTTATTAATGCTTTCTACTCCTGGTGTTAGATGATACCTTTTACAGAATCTGCCGTTATTATTTTCAGTTTTTCTTAAATTTACTTCTCTCTCTAGTTACACTATGCATTGTATTTAGAAAGTTTTGTAGACCTCGTGTTGTATTTCAAGAACTAAAGCATCATAGTCTGCATATTTTAAGTCTTTTATGGCAATTTTCAGCACCACTTTTTAATTTTAAAACCCATTAAAAGGGTAAACAGCAAAGGTGATCTACCATTCATTTGCAGCACCCTACTCTTTACTGCAAATTTATCTGTCACTACTCAATTAGTAATGACTTTGCATCTATTTTGTTCAAAAAATGCTTTTATTTACAGAAGTGACCCAAGACTTTACATAATATTGATAAAACTAATTAGAGTAATAGTCGGTGGCCCTTTTCAAGAGATTATTTTCATCAATTATGAGCAAAAAGATTATTATGGTTTTCATAACTATTTTCTAATACTGTTAGTACTATTATTACTCAAATTATGTATTCTTGGTACCATTCAACCTGACTGATACCATCTTCACAAACTATAATCTCTTAACTTGATCCAAACTTACAATAAAAACATTCCTGGAAGAGTCTGACGACATCTTTTTTTCCCATGCCTGTGATTTGGTGTTATAACACAGCTACTTCAAATCTATAATTTCTACAGTATAAAGTAAATTATGCCCTTATAAGTGGATTTAAAACTACAATACTTGAATAAGTATTCCAGCCTCTTACCCTCATGACCTCTTGAGAAGGTTTCTCACCACTGAAGATATCATTAATCTCTGATATCGAGAAATTTTCATTTTGAATGTACGACATCACATCCAGGAAACAGTCCGGAGCAAATTTCACAAATCCCTCACTTGGTTCCCTTTTCTGTAAAAACAGATTGCCATATTATAAATACTGGTAACTATCACATCCATCAAAATTCAGAAATTTTAAATATAAACATTTCTTTAAAAGTATATGAATGTAACATATAGCCTTACAAATATTACCGGCAAAGATATAATTTGCAAATATACGGGAGTACGTTTCTCCTTAAAGCATAAAAAGGCGTAATTATAAATTACCCCAATCTGTAATACATACTAATCATAAGGTTCCGTGGTATGAAGGGGAACATAAACCTTAAAAAAAAAGTACAGGAACAAGTGTAAAGTCCAAGTAAATACCAAAAATTATTGGACAAAAATGTCAGTATTTCATAGGACACAAAATCTTTGTTGGCATACTCAACATACAAAAACCACAAGTAATCCATTGTCATACTTTCTAAAGAGTAACTACAGAGTTTGTAATTTATTAACAGGTATTTTTAGACTGGAAACAAGAAGTAAGTAATAATTGGGATTGTGAGGTGGATACGGTTGGAACAACTGATTATATTATGTGAAGTATTTAAACTGGAGCTATTCCATGTACTGTAACTCCATACTTGTTTTATATGTTTAACGAAAACAATGAGATATTTTTTAAAAAACGTGCTTTATGCACACTCATGAAGTCTTGTACAGGTTTTAAAATTAAGCATTTGGTTGATATCAACCTAAGTCTCTATATACTGCATGTCTTTTCGAGTAAATAACATTGAAGATTATGAGGTTTAGACCTTGATGCCAAGCACTGGAATCTATCAGAGATCACTGAGTTTACAATTTTCTGAAAAAAATACTAGGGGGTTTAAAGTTTTTTTCCAATATGAAATATAAATGAATAAATACATATGATAAAAACATACTTCACTAAAAATCTTGGCCTCTCGTATGCAGCCTATAAAGTTATCTAAATCTACATTATCATCCAAAATTTCTGAAATATCCTTACCATCTAAATAGCATTTCC
Source organism: Macrobrachium rosenbergii (assembly GCF_040412425.1). Taxonomy (NCBI): domain Eukaryota; kingdom Metazoa; phylum Arthropoda; class Malacostraca; order Decapoda; family Palaemonidae; genus Macrobrachium; species Macrobrachium rosenbergii. Next base: position 40,501,845 of record NC_089796.1, on the reverse strand, counting down.
TCGTTATATGATCATTCCTAGAGCAGTGAAACAGACAGTACTCAACAGACAGTGAACTATGGCAGTGAGCACACTCAGGAGCACTGGCACCTTCCAAAATAAATTTATGGGCCAATCAAATATTCCCCATCCTAAGGCGGGTCAGATTAACCTCAAACCTTCTATTAGGGTTAGAGCCAGATTTCCAGAAGCCAATCTCTCCTCGAATTTTCTTATATTTCTTAATAGTGGATAGTGCAGATGATGACCACCCTTAATGCTACTTATTGAGAATATATAAGTTTTAGTGATCCTTTGAATATCAGTGTGGAACCTTTTTGATTATATATTTGCATCTAGTGGCATCTTTAGCCTCCCTGTCAGCCAATTGTTTTCTTTGTATTCCCTTAAGAGTGGGAATCCAACAAAACTGAATGTATTCATAGGTGAAAGAACCACTCCTGAGCCTTTTAGATTAATGAGTAGGAAAAGTTAAGCCTTTTCGTGCTTCCAAAACACTTCTCGAATCACTGTATCAATAGATTAAATTCTTTTTCTTGGCCCCTAGTTCCAAAGCACTGACTATGGCTGTTGCTTCAGCAGTAAAAACAGGGGAAGAGGCTGGTAGTTTCGCAACATATGACTCCCCTTCACATACTACGCACTACCTACGCCATCTTGTAATTTTGATCCATCTGTGTAAATTTATCTTTATTTTTTATGAATATTATCATGTGCCTTCTGGGTGATCTTTTTTCTCTATGGGTCTTAGAATCTGCACAAGAACTTTCCAAACTTCACCTGTTGAGATCTTTACACAGTCACTTGAACTGCCACTGGATCTACGATGACACAGGGTAGCTTTGCAGTGCACCTTGAGACTGAAAAGCTCAAAAGAGAATCTGTAGTGTCTGTAAAAAAAAAACCCATTTTCTTTAATGCACTATGTACCATAACTCTTGGGGCATTCTCCCTTAACTTTGGGAACATTCTATGTTTGAATGTATTGCGCCAGAAGCTGAGAAGAGCGCCATGTGTTTGGTTGTTGATACCATGTCGGAACAGTAACGGAAATAAAGTTGCTGCTAAGATGCTGCTGTTATTACGCCATCCTCCATACATAAAGGCTATCACAGAATCCAACATCTAGGATCTTGGCAGTGTGATTCAAGATGGTATGGAACAAAATCTTCTAAGCTTTTCTAAATCAAGTGTCAGTTCATGTTCAAGGATGTTCCAGCTATTGTCAAGTACAAGGCACTTCCGGTCATTACACCATTGAGATGGATTTACTGTATCTGTCAATCAGTATATTCCTAATGCCACCATTGGAAAAATTATCTGGCTGAAATCTAGAGCCAATTGGGATTGCATTATTAAAGCTTGTAGGCACTTAATTTCTGATGCTATATTAGATCCTGATCCCAATGTGAAGTTAAATGAAATGCTGATGGCTAATTTAATAAGGTGTCCCTAGAAAGGTCATCAAATTTAGGACAAATGACCAGCCATGGTATGATGATACATGACTAACAGACCAAATTTAGTGCATGGAGATGAAATCGTTCAAATGAAAATCAGACCACTTCCGTTGAGGCTCACCATGCTGTGAATAGAACTTACCATACTTCTGAGAGAAATTACAATAAGTCCTTGAAGAGGAAACTTGAAGAAATTACTCAGCCTCATCATTGGTGGACCAAATTAGCATCATCTATCTTTGGGTCAGGCTTGTCATCCATTACACCACTATTAACAGATGATGGTAGATTGGTTACTGGCCCTAGGGAAAAGGCTGAACTGCTTCATCGAGCTTTTGATGCTAAGCACTCAGCTGAGGATGTCTCTCTCCCTGATACTTGTCATCCTGAACCCATTCTTACAAAATAAGCATTTCGCTACAGGGATGTTAAGAAAATTCTGGGTAATCTTAAAGGGGGGGAGGGGCAGGTGAAGATCCTGATGGGTTTCTACCTTCTGTTTTTAAAAATGTTTCTAGTGTGTTGTCTCCCAAGATTACTAGATTCTAAAGATTTTTAAGTCAACGTAGTATCTTGTGGATGAACACAAGATTAGTAATACAGTGCCTGTTCCAAAGAGTGGCACATCTGCAAACTGCAGTAACTACAAGCCAATCTGTATTCTCCCTGTGCTGTCCATAGTTGCTGAAATACTTATTTTTAAGCCATTGTATAAGTATGTGGAATCTAAAGGATTATTGGCTGATATTCAATATGCATACAGGAGGCAGTTAGGTACCTGCAATGCTCTTTTAGACTTGACTTGCTATTTGCAAGGGAACGTTAATAAGGACTTTGAGTGCAGAGTAATTCAAATAGATTTTAGTGCTGCTCTGAATTTAGTAAATCACAAGGCACGTATTCATAAACTTCAGCATCTTGGAGTGAGTGGATATGTTTTAGGATTACTTTAAGATTTCCTTATAGGTAGGCAGCAGTGAGCTGCCGTGGATGGGATCTTAAGTGAACCAAGACCTGTTGTGTCTGAAGTTCCACATGGCAGTGTTTTTGGTCCACTGTTATTTTTAGTGTATACAAGTGATATGGTTGTTGGCCTGGAAAACAAGATTGTTCAGTATGCTGATGATACAACACTTGTGGGTGTAGTAAAGTCTCCACTTATGAGAAATGAAGCTGCCCTCAGCCTCAATCGGGATATGGACCAGATCAAGGAATGGTGCAGTCAGTGGGGTATGAGGCTGAACTCCAGTAAAACGAAAACACTATCGATTAGCAGATCTTGTAGGCTATAGATTTCCCACCCCATCCTCCCTTTTTGGTGGAAAGAATTTTGCTGATTGAGTCTAAAGCTTTAACTATTCTAGATGTAACTTTTAACTAATATCTAACTTTTGAGAAACACCTAATGAAAGTATTGCTCATAAGGCCTCATAAGTTTATAACAGTGATAAAATCAATGCAACCTGTTTTAGACCATTTGTACTTCCTTTACTGGAATACTGTTCTTTGGTGTGGATGTATGCTTCTGCCAGAGATTTATCTCTTTTAGATAGAGTGGTTCGTGGTGGTAGGTTTCTGTTTCCTAATAGTAGTAGTTATGACTTGGACCATCGACAGAAGTCTCTTGTTTGTCACTTTTTATAAGTCGTATTTTAACAGAAATCTTTCACATTCACAATTGATCCCTAACCCCCTTTATCTGCCGAGAGCAACCAGAGTCACTGAACAGTAGCTTAAATGTGCCTCACTGTCGAACTTCTCAGTTCCAGAGGTCCTTTATTCCTCACACTGTTGGACTGTGGAACAACCTCCCAGAGGATGTCGTGCAGTGGAATAACCCCCCAGAGGATGTCGTGCAGTTGGAACTTCAGAAGTTCATGCAAAAATGCAATACATTACTACCCTAATACTATTCTTCTTGTGTTTATCTATTTATCAGTTTTTTTTATTAAGTGGGATCTCTTCCTGTATTTCCCTTTGCTTTATCTTTCTTCTTCTTAATGAACACCATATTCTTTGGAAGCTTGAATTTCAAGTCAATGGCCCCTGTGGACTTGTTCCATATGGTGGATGCCTAAATAAATTTCATTAAACTGAAATACTTTATTTTCCTTTCTGCTTCAGACCAGATTTTTCTCAGTAGGCTATCTCCTCAGCAAAACTAACATTCTGTATTTCCTTTATCCAATACAAATGACATAATAATCAGGATCTCCATTAGTTTCAAAGTAAAGATATTAACTTCTTTTGAAATATAACCTATAACTCCAGAAGGTTTGTTGAAATCAGAATATTTCACAATGTCAAAAAAGGTTCCAATACATCGCTGGGCAATGTTGACAGTGCATTATGCAGAAACTTCTGCAAGGTCACTTAGATGCTTATATTCAGCAGAGAGATAGCTGAGATTCCTCTCTGTGCATGAACTTTGATAAGTGGAAACCCTCTCTGTACCATTCAACTTGGAGGGAAGTGGCTTGATGAATTTAGCATGAGAAAGACCTTACATGATGAAGTCACAAGGATCAACTCCACTCTTGACATATTTGTAGTTGATGGAGATACCAAATTATGTACCACTGAACATAGCAATATTTTTGTAGCAATTGTGGGTGAACACACTCTTGGTATAGCCAGTCAGCAAGTAGCCATTGTAACACAATCTGAGAACCAACAGCAAATATAAGATTTTTACATTTCTTTGAAGAAAATTCTAGAACTACCCACAAGCATTTTAGTGTTCAGAGTTCCAGCATGGGTGGTGTTTTAGACTTAATGGCGGCAACTCGATATTTTTCAACCATTAACTGTGAACCTTCATTGAAGACAATACAGATGGCAAAGCCATTGCTTGATTTGGAAGCATGACAAAAGATATTCATTAATATGCTTGAATCTTCATTGACACCTGATTGAGGAATGGGTAAAGAAGACAACACCACTTAACTCATAATTCTTTTTTTTAACCCAATAACCGTTTCCTATGAGAAAAACCTTTGGCCCCCAGTGGTCAGCAAACATTTAGAGTACCCAGATTGTCAGCAAAAAGTAAAATACACAACATGGCAACTATTCTACCCAGCAGGCTATCATTTGAGTGCGTACAGGGTTACGTTTTTTCTTTTTAATCTGTTTCTGTATCTGATTCCATTTATTTTATAAGGATTATCCCCACTCTTGAAATACTTGAAGTTGACTAAAATACCAGAGGGTTAAGCACTTTAACACTGAAAAATCTTTGCTGCTATTGATAGTGAAAATATTCTTGGTAGAAACAAGGTTAGCAAGAAGTAACTATAGCCTAACAATCTAAGAATCAGCAACAACTGTAATATTTTGAAATTTAACTGAACTGGAGTCTACATCCATGGGGAATCATTTTAGTGGTTACAGTTCCAGCACAGACTTGCTGGGAGTGACTCAAGGTGTTGCAAACATTAACTCTTAACTGCCATTGCTAAAATTATAAATGGCAAAGTAGTAATTTTATTTGGAAGCATTACAAAAGATGCACATTGATATGTTTGAAACTTCACTGATGCATGACTGAAACAAGAGTAAGGAAGAGACACCCCCACTTAACAAAAATTATTACAGTTGGCCCCCAGTATTCGTGGGGGTTAGGGACCACAAATACCAAGACTCCATGTTAAATTGTTACCAACCTCTAAAAATTCTTGTAACTGCTTATTTTAATAGTTCAAATGACAAATACTGTACCCTGTATACTTTGCACTAAAATGCTTATAACTGCCTATTTTAATGGTTCAAACATCAAATAATACTTTAAACTACCATCCAAAACACTATAATATCATTTCAAAGTCTTCTTACAACATTACCCTTAAAAATATATGGCTTACAGCTGAGTGTGGAAACTAATCAAGTTACCCCTAAGAGAGAGAGAGAGAGAGAGAGAGAGAGAGAGAGAGAGAGAGAGAGAGAGAGAGAGAGAGAGAGAACAAAAATAAATATGCACATTAACAGTATTTATTACACTAGTGACAGTATGTATACAAAGGTAAATAAAGATTAATTCACAAAACTAGGTTATAAGAATATACAGTATCAGTAAACAATGACCAAAATCGATCATAAACAAAGAGAGGAAACTCCCTCACAAAGCATATGAACTACAAGTCAATCAGCTACTAGCAAAGCTGGTAGGGGAGAGCGGTGATGGTTCGGACATTTTTTTTTTATTTCTCTCTAGAAGTCAGAGTTTAAGGAGCAGTGATATCCTTGGCATGTCAATGTGTAGCCTCATCATCCTACATTTACCAGTAAATGTAGCAAGTCTTATACTTTACTATACTTGAAGCTATTTATCTTCAAGTACAAGTTTCCAAAATGTCCGAATCATCCCTACCCATGGTGATGATTTGGACAAGAGCATGGGATGATTAGGACAATTATTATAATTGACATTTACCTTCAAGTCAGATAATAAATGAAACAGAAATACCATATGAAGTGTTTTATTGAAATAATCATAATCAACTTAAAAGATGATTCTCTCCCTTGGTGAATGGCAGACAGAAAATCTACGATGTTTGCCGAGAATAAATGTTATAGTAGTCTTAAAGAATATTGTAACCTTCAAAACAAAAACTAAACTTGAAATATCCTTGCCACCAAATTCTTAAATGACCAAAATTTACTTGAAATTATTCTCCCCATGAGTAAAAACCAAACATAAATCGTAACTCAACTACTTGAAATTTGTAGTGCCTAAATATTAAAGTTGGCCTAACGAATATTGTATCCTGCAAAAAAAAACAAAATTTGAAATACCCCTGCTTTCTTCTCATACTCTGCTGACCTGGGTTTGGAAGCACTCCAGTTACTGCCTCTTTACCAATAGTTGCTTCATCCTCAATTTCTGGATATTTAAAACTATTAGCAGAAAATTTCTGTGATTTTCTTAAATAAGAAACCTGAAATTTATCACCCTCGTCTAAATTGCTGATTAATTTGCCTACATAATAGACTTTGCTACCTTTTACTGGATCTATCCCAACAAGAACAAAATCTCCCTCCTCTGGGACTTTATCAGTAAAACCCACTTTTGTCTTCTATCTCCTCCTCTGAGATGTCAGAAGAATTATTGTTAAGATCGGCTGTCAAGAGATCTTCAAGATGATGAAGGTCTTCATCACTGGTCTGGGCCTCTGTATCTAACTTTTTTGTACTTTTCCTGCTTTTTAATGTTCTTGAGGTACTCATGTGAGGTTGTTGTGCTTTTAAGTGGTGCAGTTGGCTTTGGCCTATCAGTCACAAAAGCCCTGGCAAAGTGACTTTCTTGAAAAACATCAGTGTAATATGAGTGAATGCCAATGGAATGGAATCCAGATTTGATATTCACATTTTAATTTGTAATTAGGGGGTTCTATGATGGGTTTAAGAAGTCCTTTATAAGGTAAAGGTAATGAGGGGCCAATGAATGCATATACACAAAATATAACTTAAATAATGTTAGTTAAAATATTTTGTTTCTTTGTTGGAATTCATAATTAGTAAAGGTTTGCTAGGAGGGATGATTCGGACATGTCCGAATCATCCCAACCCTAGAATGTCCGAATCATCCCCCACATATCATAACCATTTGATGACACCCTCAACTTCAAATCCTTGCAGATTACAGGCGGGTAATAGCTACAACATCTTCGTCATATAGTACAAATTCACACCCAAAACTCATAATCAGCTCCCTTATCATATTCACTACACCAAAGCTTATGATTCAGACGCAAAAAATTACATAGGAAATGAGAAAAACCACAAAAATTACCCTCAATCCTAAAGTAAATGACCCTTTGCAGCCAAAGTCCATGTGTCAATGGCGAACAAACTCTCGCGATTTCACGTGATTTCTCAGAGCTGAGGGCCCTTTACATTTTCCAGGAAATGTACTGTCCGGACCATCCCACTGTCCGAATCATCACCGCTCTCCCCTACCCTGCTGTGTGATTGGCTACTTTCAACTCCTCCACCCAATAGCGCATCATGCTACAAGCCAATCAGCAACCAGGAAAGCTGATGTCCTGCTGTGTGATTGGCTACTTACAACCCTTCCAGTCAATAGTGTATCGTCTTGGAGCCTAAATCAAAGCAAATGAAAAACCTGTAACATGTACATATGTATGAATGCACTCATTTGATGGCTTCGTGAACTTTCTGGAGTTTTGGTTTCGTATTTTTATGTTACTGATACAGTAACTCATATTCCATCCTTACCTTACAGACCTTACAGTTCGTTCGGGTTGCCCCAGGTCCCTCAGTGTGAGGCACCTCTGATGTCTACCAGAGAATTGCTAACGCATCTTCCGGTATATTTTGCATCTTCCAATCTTGGATGGTGTGGGATGCCTCTTAGATATTTGTCGAGCTTATTCTTAAACACATCTACGCTCACTCCTGTTATGTTCCTCAGATGAGCTGGTAGCACATTGAATAGACGCTGCATTATCGATGCTGGTGCGTGGTGGATTAATGTCCTGTGTGCTTTCCTTAGTTTTCCTGGTATAGTTTTGGGCACTATCAATCTACCTTTGCTTGCTCTTTCTGATATTTTTAGCTCCATGATGTTTTCAGTAATTCCTTCTATTTGTTTCCATGCTTGGATTACCATGTAGCGTTCTCTTCTCCTTTCAAGACTATATAGATTTAATAATTGTAGTCTTTCCCAGTAGTCAAGGTCCTTAACTTCTTCTATTCTAGCTGTAAATGACCTTTGTACACTCTCTATTTGTGCAATATCCTTTTGGTAGTGTGGGTACCATATTATATTGCAATATTCAAGTGAACTACGTACGTACATTTTATAAAGCATAATCATGTGCTCGGCTTTTCTTGTTTTGAAGTGTCGGAACCACATTCCCATTTTTGCTTTGCATTTTGCCAATAGTATTGCTATTTGGTCATTGCATAACATATTCCTGTTCAACATCACACCAAGGTCTTTAACTGCTTCCTTATTTGTGATTGTCTCATTATTAGGTCCTTTATATGCATATAGCATTCAATGTGAGAACACATGCATCAAATGAAGGACTGCTGCCAGAGTTTGTATACAGCATATTTCCAATTTCTTATGCAAGTAGGAAACTCAAGAAAGTAAGCACATCTACTGCATGACTGAAAAGAAAAGCCTAGCAATAATATTTACAGTTTAGAGATTATACCTGTACCCATATGGAGTGGATTTTATAATGCAGCCAGACCACAACCCACTTCCTTACATCCAAAGATGCAATATTGAAAGTCTAAGGATTATGGGGTGGGTGATAACACCATAATTCCAGGAAAGCTCAACATTGGCACTGATTACCTCAGCAGTCTAAATTAAAAGAAAACTGAAAGTTATTTTTTTTAATTTTTCTCAGTAGAGGTGTGTCTTCCTTACCCTTGCCTTAACCATGTGTCAGTGTAGATTGAAGCATATTAATGTGCATCTTTTGTGATGCCTTCTAATCAAGCTATGGCTTCACCATCTATAGAGTCTACAATGGAAATTCACAATTAATGTTTGCAAAATCTCCAGCCCCTCTCATCAAGTCAAAACACTTCCTATGCTGGAACTGTAAACACTAAAATACTGACCAGTGGTTCTAGACTTTTCCTACAATCAGATTATAAAACCTTGAAACTACTTCATTGGCAACGTGTTGATTCTGCCTCTATCAAGATTATTTTCACTATCTATTGCAGTAAAGATATTTCATAGTTCAAGAATTAGATAACTTTTGTGTTTCCATCAAATCCATATATGTCAAGAGTGGAGATAATACTAGCAACTTCATTGCAAGATGTCTTTCATATGCTGAATTCATCAGACAGCTTCCCTCTGGTTGAATTGTCTGGAGTGGCTTTCCATTTATCAAAGTTCATGGCCAGAAAGTAATCTGGGCTATTTATGTGATGCATGTATGTAGCAAACTTAACCTGAAGTATCTGCATCTTTCACTGTCAATGTTGACCAACGGCATACTGGAACCTTGGTCGGCATTCTGAAATATTCTGATCTCAACAAACTTTTCAGGGTTGCAAGTTATATTTTCGAGGCAATCAGTATCTTTACTAAGAAATCAAAGGGAAATCCTGATTATTGTGCCAATATTTATTGGTCAAAGGAAATGCAGAAAATCAGTTTTGATAAGGAATCAGCCTGCTTTAAAAATCCATATCTCAAGCAGAAAGGAAAATACAATACTTGACTTCTGTAGAATATTTTTTTTGCTGTTCTAAGGAAAACACCCCTGCCAGATTGCTTCCACAAGCTACAGTCGGCCTGAAGTGAGACACCAGTGCAAAGTGTTGTGAAAGATATTTTGTTTTTTCTTTACTCCTGTTTCAACACACCAAGTATAAAGTCAAAGGAAACTATTGCTATAGAACCCTCCTTTACACAGTAAGATACAGTTTCTGAAAAATATCATAATAAACAACATTCCAGGAAAGTGACAGTGGAGCAGCTAGCCAGAAAATGGGAATCACTGAAAGGTTAATTTCTGGATACTGTTTGCCAGTTGTGATTGTGAGGAAAAAGGATGAATTGAATAGGCTCTGTGTGGCTTACCACTGACTGAATACAATAGCTAAGTTTGTCAACAGACTAATGGGAGATACACAGGCTCTGATGGTTAAATTTTGTAACAACAAATTTTACGATAAGGTGGACTTGAACAAGGGATATTAGCAGAAATCAATGAAAGAAGTGAGC